>NC_057810.1:207059579-207266230 GCF_018294505.1 Triticum aestivum | reverse complement strand
GCGGTACGCCACACCCCTCCCGATCAACAGAACCCCCGTTTTGACCGTAGGAGGTCAGTTTCCTCCGTTTTGCGGTATGCCACACCCCTCCCGATCAACAGGACCCTATTCCGAATGTAGGAGGTCCGTTTCCTCCGTTATGCGGTACGCCAGGCCTCATTTCAATCGCCTCTTTTGTCCAAGCCCTCCCGATGAACATGACCACGTATTCCGTTCCGACCCAGCCGGTTGGCTCCCGATGAACACGACGACGATGCTGTTTCTCCCTTCCGACCCAGCCATGTATGTATGCACGAGTAGGCGTTCGAGACCCTGCCCGTATGTACGTACGTGGCCATATTTTCTTTCTTGCACCCTCGCCGCTGTACGTATGTGTACATGCTACGTGCGCGCCTCTACTATGACATGTGCGTGCCTCTACAACGACCAGTATGTACGTACACGTTCGCGACCAGAATGACAACCCTACGTCCACTTCGACTAGGTGGGTCCCGACTGTCAGGCACTTCCATGCGTGCGAAGATGTAGCTGGTGGGTCCCAGAAGTCAGGGGAGTGAATCGTTTTTTTGCCCGGACGCACTTCCTTGCATGCGAAGATGTAGCTGGTGGGTCCCAGCAGTCAGGGGGAAATGTTTTTTTCGCGAAATACGGTGGCCCGTCCGGTGGGTCCCCGCTTGTCAGGTGGAGGAATAATTATTTTGCGCATAATAAGGAGGCACTTCCTTGCTACGGCCGTGCACCCAGCTGTCAGCCTCTCCATGTATAGTTCACGTCCGATGGAAGCCATTCCTTGACCACGCCGCGCCGAGAGCACCAGGGCGATGGACGACGGCGAGGCCTAGGAAGGGGACGACGCGAAGCCGGGGAAGATGCGGCAGTGGATGCCCACGCGTAGAGGAGTACGAGGGTTCACTGGTTCGCTACGGTGTCAGGCTGCCGTCGCCGCAGAATAACAGGGGGTGTGGGTGAGTAGAGGGATGGCCTGGCAAGCGGTGGGAGTAGTAGAGGGCGGTGATGCCTCCTCCGCATCACAGCCGGGCACGGGAGGCAAGAGCATGAGGCACGACCGGCGCTGGTTTGGGCGGCTGGAGCAAGAAGACCAGAGGTTGAAGAAGCACTACGGCCGTTGGATGGACATCGTACGGTCACTGGAGCTAGAATCGTGCATATTGACTAAGTTGACAAAGCCCTCCGTCCCCTTCAATTTAGTATGCCCACAAGTCAGCCTGCCACTATACTGGGTCCCAACTAACAGGGGGATTATTCATTTTTTTGTGCGTAATAAGGAGGCACTTCCTTGCGTGCGAAGATATAGCTGGTGGGTCCGAGCTGTCAGCAGCGGTAACGTTTTTTTCACGAAATACAGAGGCCCTTTTGGTGGGTCCCTGATGTCAGGTGGAGGAATCATTATTTTGCGCATAATAAGGAGGCATTTCCTTACGTGCGGCCATGGACCCAGCTGTTGGCCTCTCCACGTACAGTCCACTTCAGATGCATGTTGGTCGTTGACCACGTTGACCAGGCCGCGCCGAGAGCACCAGGGCGGTGGACGACGGCGAGGCCTAGGAAGGGAACGGCACGGAGGCAGGGAAGACTCGGCAGTTGTTTCCCACGCGGAGGGGAGTACGATTGTACGAGGGTTTACTGGTTCGTCTGCCGTTACCGGAGAATAACAACAGGTGTGGGTGAGTAGAGGGATGGCTAGGCCAGCGATGGGAGTACGATGGGGCGGTGAGGCCTACGCGGCAGCACAGCCGGCCACGGGAAGGAGGGAGCAGGCAGTCCCACCGGCGCTTGTTTGAGCGGCTGGAGCAGGAAGAGCAGAGATTGAAGAAGCACGATGGCTGTTGGATGGACATCCAACAGTCACTGCTTGTGCGTCAACCTTTTTTTTAGGAAAGCCTCAAATCTGTGGAAAACAACATACAACCCATCTGCCATTATTTCTAATAATTTACAGCCCATTTGCTAATTTTTAAGGTTTTTTTGGAGCCCATATTCTTTTTGTTAGCATTACAGCCCATATTGTGGCCACAGTTAAACAATTATACGAAATTTTGCATATTTCTGTGCGGTCCGAACTGTTTTTAATCCCGAAATTTCGACTCACATTCAAACTGATTTTAAAAATAAATGTATATCAATATAAAATCCAACAAATTCTCCACGCATCAAAATTAATGTAATTTAAAATCTCGAAATGAAAAAAAGATATTTGAAACTAATTGCCGGTCTAATGTGTTTTAAAAATGTACAACCCATTTCTCATTACTGATAGGCCATTTTCTCGGCCAGCCGAATGAAGCTCTCCTCGTCTTGAAAGATTTGCATCCCAACAGGCCTGACAAAGCGACTTACTTGGCAAATCACCAAAAAACAGGGCTGTGGCCTTGGATCCAGCTGTCAGCCTCTCCACGTACAATACTCTTTCGATGGAAGTCGGTCATTGACCACATTGACCACGCCGCGCCGAGAGCACCAAGGCGGTGGACGACGGCGAGGCTTAGGAAGGGGACGACGCGGAGCCGGGGAAGACGCGGCAGTGGATGCCCACGCGGAGAGGAGTACGAGGGTTCACTGGTTCGGCTGCGGCGTGAGGCTGCTGTCGCTGCAGAATAACATGGAGTGTGGGTGAGTAGAGGGATACCCTGGGCCAGCGGTGGGAGTAGTAGGGGGCAGTGAGGCCTCCGCGGCATCACAGCCGGCCATGAGAGGCAGGAGCACGCAGCACGACCGGCGCTACTTTGGGCGGCTGGAGCAAGAAGACCAGAGGTGGAAGAAGCACTATGGCCGTTGGATGGACATCATACGATCACTTGAGCTAGAATCGTTCATATTGACTAAGTTGACAAAGCCATCTGTCCTTGTCAACTTAGTAGGCCCACAAGTCAGGCACCCACTATGGTGGGTCCTAGCTAGCAGGGGGTATTCATTTTTTGGTGCGTAATAAGGAGGCACTTCCTTGCGTGTGAAGATATAGCTGGTGGGTCTGACCTGTCAGCGGGGGGAACATTTTTTTCGCGAAATACAGAAGCCCTTCCCACGTACAGTGCGTAATAAGGAGGAACTTTCCTTGCGTGCGACCATGGACCTCGTGGGTCCCAGCCGTCAGGCTCTCCATGTACAGTCCTCTTCCGATGACTCTCGTATGTTGACCATGCCGCGCCGAGCGCACCGAGGCGGTGAACGACGACAAGGCCCCAGACTGGAATGACCCGGATATGGGGAAGGCGCGGCAGTGGAGTCGTAGACGAAGAGGAATGGGTAACTTGACTGGTTCGGGTGCGGGGTGGGCCTACACTCGGCAGACAATAACAGGAGGTGCGGAGTGGAGGGATGGCCTGGCCGTCGGCGGGGTAGCGTTTCGCTGAGGAGCGCAAAACAATGCCGCTGGACGCCGAAGGCTGGAGCAGGCAGTTCCGGTAGCGCTGGGGGAAGAAGACGAGATATTGAAGAAGAATGTCGGCCGTTGGTTGTAAATCCAACGCCTGCTTAGGCTTCGACCTACTGGCTCACATGTCAGCCAGTCCATTTGTTTTTTAGTCCATTTGGTGGGCTGGGTGAAACAATGATGTAGCATCTATGCAGCCCGTTTAAATCCCATTTGCATTTTTCTCAAAATCCGCGGACTTGCTGGGCTGGGTGAAAATATCATGTTGGGCTAGACGGAGAAATGTTATAAAAACATAAACACATGATTGCACGTTAGTAAAATCTTTGCAAGCTTATGTACGCAATCACTAGGAGTTAACTTGGCAAGTTATATATAAACAATTATTATTATTATTTTGTAAGAACTTTCAACTTACGAAATAAAATATCATTTTAATTTGATCAGTTAATAGTATGTGGGGTGTTATTATTTTTTAGGCTAGACATGGGACAGTTGACTTGGTTCTAGGGGAAAGTACTGGGAGAAAACTCAGTTTAAATCGAAAAAGAAAGTGGTAGAAAATTCAGAGACCTGCTGGGTCCACCTGAGGAGAGGAATATGTTAGGAGGAAGGAGATTCAAAGCACGGCAGCCGAGTGAACTAGTTTTTTTTATGGACAAGTGAACTAGTTTAGATACATAAGCAAATAGCCACTAAAAAAAGCAATCAGGTTAATGGGTTCTTAAAAGAAATATTTCGGACAAAACAGATAATTATGACACATAGGCTAATGCATGAAACACTCAGATGATAAAGGTGCTTATAAACAGATAAAGTACAACATCTAGACCTTCCTGGCACGCTTGATCATGACGCTGCGGCTGTCTGTGTACTCGTTGGGTTATGGGAAGCAGACACGCCCTCATATCCAAGATCTGCCTGTACATGTCGTAGCATGCGTATGCGTCCTTGGCCGCGTACGTTATCTAGGCTAGATTCAGAGGTACCTCCCACGTGTTCAGGTCGTCTTCTTTCATGTTGGTGTATCAGGGGTCGATGATGGTCTCAGCGAGGTCAACCACGGAGTCCTTCTCCTGCTCGTTGTTGATGATCTTGTATTGCTTCTGGATGTCGACAAGCTTGTTGCACCAGATGGCCGAATGGTTACATTCTTCCTTCTCTCCACCATAGCGAAGGTGTAGTCAGCGCTGCCGATGAAATGGGCGAATGCTCCAGAACCTGGTGCAGCCATAGGACTGAGGCGAGGCAGAGCTTCACCGAGTCCGTATCGTTGGTGTACATCACATTCAACTTGGTGCAGCCATAGGACTGAACGGCAAACTAACTCCTTGCTGAAGTCCATATCCAGCAGGCTCACCCCTCGGATCGCCATTGGAGTCTCTTCGAGTGAACGAGTGTGTAGGCGGTGGCAACAATTCGTTTTTCAGCTCTTGGGGAACTAGATTCAATAGTAAGCTGAGTGTGTACAGGCGACAACAGTTACTACCCCTCCCTCGTCCGCTGCACGCCCGACAGAAGATGCACCCTCGGCACATTCAAACGCCTCCATTAAGAAACCTACTCCGACCACACGTCGGTTCACGAGCGGGTCTGTATTGGTACTGTAATAACAGGAGTTAGTGGTCACTTTACTTAAATTTAATTAGCTTTAATAAAAATTATACTTAAAACAAGCAATGCATTGGGATCAACATGCACACCAATTGGAATTTTTATTCTCAGGATGCACACGATCAACACATTTGTCGCACTTTCACAAAGATAATACTACCAAGTTTGAACTATTTGTTATGGTTGCTGTCCTTTGCATCATCATGTCGTGTTTCCCAGCTTGCAAGATTCAGAACCAACAAATAAGATCCAAATAATAAGTACAACAAAGATGCCTACACATCTCATTGATTCCCAACTTGCAAGATTCAGAACCAACAAATAAGATCCAAATAATAAGTACAACAAAGATGCCTACACATCTCATTGATTCCCAGCTTGCAAGATTCAGAACCAACAAATAAGATTCAAATAATAAGTACAACAAAGATGCCTACACATCTCATTGATTCCCAGCTTGTAAGATTTAGAACAACCCATTAGAGCCTTTTGATAAAGTGAATATCGGGATTAAATCCATCTTGGCTAGCCATGTCATACAATCTAAGAACTTGGCGAATGCTCTTGACCGTCACAACATCTGTAGTTGAGTATTCCCGTTTGCACAGCACAAACAAGGAGACAGGAGAGCATGATTTCACATTAATAGCGGCCTCCTTGAACTCAACCTCTAGCTCCACTAGGATGAGGTCTGCCTGGAGTTCCATTATTCAATTCATGCGCCTTTTTCTGCGGTTCACCTGAAATGGAGCAAAGATTGCATCACTCAGCTAGAAAGAAGTACTTGCTCTTGTGAGCTGGCAAGTTCTTCTTTAGTAGTTGCACTAAAATTGAGGAACATTAAGGTTGGCTGTCCGACTCATGTAAGGTGCAATTATAATTTTCTTATCCTTTTGTGCAGTTCCACTAAAATAAAGTGCCATTGTGGTGACAGTGACGGCTCCATCTTGCAAAGGCTAATAAAATGTTGCACGAGATTACCAGCAGAACTTGATGGAGATTTTGGAAACTCCAATCATCATTTTGTGCAGTTCCACCAAAATTGAGAGATGTTGCCCACGTGACATTTTAGTTGAACTGCACAAGACACTCATTCCAAAAAAAGTGTTTTGTGCAGTTCACCAAAAGGTCACAATAGCAACAAGGTGAAATGGATATCCCTATCTGCACAAAATGATAGAAAGTAAACAGTTGCTAGTCAATAAGAATATACGAAACATATACAAAATGAAAAGAAGCATCTTAATTATGTTCATGGCAATCACGCAAGGACAATAGAAATGTTAAAACGTCAGCAATGCTTCATGTTACCAGAAGCATTACGATCAACAATGAGATTCCTCAAATATGGGATTACTTTAATGGTGGCATTGCTTGTTTACCAGACACAGTAAATCAACAGTAGCTAAAGAGTTGGTTTAAGGGCATGGGACCGTGGGGACAACAGGACACTCAACAGCGTAAAGGAGCAACTTACTTATCATACTGGGGAAAACAGTAGGAGTGCCATTTGTAACACAGTTTAATTGCATCTTATCACTGGAGGCATTAGATTAACAATAACACTGGTTAGACATGTCCCTAAGGTAACAGTGTGATCACTTCCTTTTACATGCGCCCTTACATTAACAACAGCAAAAGGTTGGTATAAGGACATGCGACAGTGGACGCATCAAGACAATGCACCTACAAGGAGGCATAAAGTGGTGATGCCGAGCTTGTTCACGCTATGTGAGGGCAGCAAACCTAATCCTGGAGACCTTTTACTATGTGAGGGCAGCAAATCTAATCCTGGAGACCTTTTACTATGTGAGGGCAGCAAATCTAATCCTGAGACCTTTTACTATGTGAGGGTAGCAAATCTAATCGTGAGACCTTTTACTATGTGAGGGCAGCAAATCTAATCATGAGACCTTTTACTATGTGAGGGCAGCAAATCTAATCCTGAGACCTTTTACTATGTGAGGGCAGCAAATCTAATCCTGAAGACCTTTTACTATGTGATGGCAGCAAATCTAATCCTGGACATACTCCATTGACTTGTCCACCAGCCGCCACTTTCTATCCTTTTTCAACCAATAATAGATTTGTTCCTTATCCAGTTTGTACTACGTTTTCCCATTATTTCCCTTTTTAACAAAGAGACCGGTTGGGTATCCGGTCTCTACTACTTTCACCATATTATTTCCTCTTTGAATCAAGTCCTAGATTCATGCTACAAGTTTCCCCCCTTTCTTCGTTGTTTGAACAAAGCCCTAGATTCAAATGCATGAAGTAGCTTTACCTCTAATAATACTAAAAATTTAGGTGGCTTTGGAAGAGCTGATGGGAGTAGAAAAAGATGCACATGCAGACACGTGGGGAGCTGGGCAGTAGAGCAAGGCCGCTTTCGAAGAACTTATACCGGAGGGTTGCCAGGATGTCGGCGGCGATAGGTCGGATCTGCGGATAATACGGCAGGGAGGAAGAAGGGTCGGAGGACCTCCCAAGCTGGCGCTGTGTCAGAGAGAACGACACGGGCAGAGGATTGGGCCCCTCCGGCAGCTATGGGTTTCCTCCCTCGACAGTGATGACCACGTGAACGATGCACCTTTTAGTCCTCTACACACACCGGCCGAAGGGATCCGGCCGGATCTGTGACCAGCGGTGAGCAGAGAGAAAATGTTGCTACCGCTGTCTTGTTGATATCTGGAGAGGATGAGAGAATGAAGAGAGCAACCCTAATAAAGCAAGCGCTCAGGCCCCTGCGTCCATATATAGTGGAGTGATTATCTTTTTTCCTCCACAACAAGCGTTTCAATTTGTGTACGTGGCATTAAAGAAAAGAAACTCTCTATTTAAGGTGACTACTCTCCGACTCCTACTTACTACTACAGTATTGTTCACTTGTGCTCCCCGCCCCTCCATTCATTGAACAACCCCATGGGTGAATAAACATTCAGTAATTATTGTATATATATAGAACGAACAAGCTCGAACTATTTTTGCGTAGTTAAAAGTTGAGGGCGGGGCTTTTCCCGGGTAGTACGCGCGGCAGTTTTTGGGTAGGCGTTTTGACAGAGAGGCGAGGAGGTGAGCGAGTGGGGCTGTGCGATTTGATGGCGCGTTACTGCTGGAAAGACTTGTGATATGACCACTCACTATAGTCATGAATTACTGGCGCTCCGACCGGGGTGATGCGCCCCTTCCGTTCCGCGCTCTAATCTGGTGCATGACACGTCGACCCGGATGCTGGCTCTCCCACATGTCGGAGTAGTAAGAAGGAGCAAAGAATGATGCGGTATATACTAGTACTATACTACTCCCTTCGTTCCTAAATATAAGTCTTTGCAGGGATTTCACTATGGACCACATACAGAGAAAAATGAGTGAATCTACACATAAAATGCATCTATATACATCCGTATGTGGTCCACAGTGAAATATCTAAGAAGACTTATATTTAGGAATGGAGGGAGTACTACTCAGGTCGGAGGAGTGTGAAGCACAGTAGCCCAGTGAACCAGCCGTGCGAACAACGGTAGCCCAGTGAACTAGCAGTAAAAAACAATGTGGTGATATGTCCATAAAAAACAATGTGCTACGGTCTACACTGTAGCATGTACAGTAACACTCCTCTTTGTTTGGATCCCTGAGTTAGAGCTGGTTTGGGTTGAAATAACCTCAAATTATCGAAACAAGAGGGGTTAGTTTGAGCTAGTTTGCTCTAACCCAGCTAAAAAAATAGCCCGGTGGAGAGGTTCTAATTGGGTTAGTTATCCTCGGGCCCACTAAAAGAGAACTAAAAAAATCTCACCTGCCCGTACCAGATCGCTCCCCTAAAAAAATCTCACCTGCCCGCACCAGATCGCTCCCCCCCTCTCGCACGACTCCTCTCTGTTCCCCATAGGGCCGCCCGCCCAAGCGCCGCTCGCCCTCTCTCTCCTCCGGCCGCCCTCTCCTTCCGGCCTCCGCCGCCCTACTCCGGCCGCCCTCTCCCTCCGACCTTCGAAGGTCGCCCCGCTCCCCCTTCACTAATTGTTTTTCTCCCTTTGTCGTGCGCGGCGGCGGCGCATCTACCAGGGAGGTCGCGAGATGGGTGAGTTTGTTCGTTCCTTCTCTGTCTCACGGCCATATCATTGATCTTGCTTGCTCTAGCACTAATTCTAATTTGGAAAAGTAGATCCTGATCAAACTTGCTATAGATTTGCGGTGCACGCATGGAATTGTTTGATGCTGCTTGAGGAGGTAATAAATCTTTCTAGAGGCCCAAAGATTTAGGTCACCTTTCTAGGTATTTCAATTTCAGGCTTGGATTATTTGTAAAGGCCCAAAGATTCAGTTCACCTTTCTAGGTATTTCAATTTCAGGCTTGCATTGTTTTTAGAGGCCCAAAGATTCAGTTCACCTTTCTAGGTATTTGAGTTTCAGGCTTGCATTATTTCTAGAGGCCCAAAGATTCAGTTCACCTTTCTAGGTATTTCAGTTTCAGTCTTGTATTATTTCTAGAGGCCCAAAGATTCAGTTCACCTTTCTGGGTATTTCAGTTTCAGGCTTGCATTATTTCTAGAGGCCCAAAGATTCAGTTCACCTTTCTAGGTATTTTAGTTACAGGCTTGCATTATTTCTAAAGGCCCAAAGATTAAGTTCCCAGTCGGCGGCAAGCGGCCCTGCTACCCATGCCGGTGTCGACCTCAACTCGCAAGGGCCGGTGTCGGAGGGGTTCCCGGGGCTTGGGCTCTACAGAGCCTTCCTCCAGAGCAATGATGGCGAGCTCCTCCCTCGGTGCGTGAGGGGATCCGGGCTCCCTCCCTATCGTGAACGACTTCCGTGATGAGTTAGCTAATTATTTATTTCATGAAGTGTTTTTTTATTTTGTGAAGCTTGATTGACGACTTGTATGTTTAAGTGGGATATCTCATCTGTAAGGACAAAGTAAAAATTATCATGTTTTGCATGCTTGATTTGTATAGATGGTTCGTTTATGTCAACTATGAGCGGGAGGAGGCCACAGAAGAGCCGACCACACCAAGAGGGTGCTTGGATCCAAGGGACTTATTTTAGTCTGACTAAAAATAGGATCCAAAGTAGTCAAATGATTGAGATAGAGCATTTATTGTCAATCTAACCTTGCCATCCATACACCTCTTTGGTTTAGAGTTAGTTCAGGGTTAGAATCTAACTCTAACCTCTAAATTAGTTAGAGTTCTCCTCGTCTCAGTTCATCGCCATCATACTTTCCCCATTCCTGTGTTTTCAGTATCATGCGAATCAAAGAGGCCCTTTTTTTTGGGAAAAATCAAAGAGGCCCTTAGACTAGTTTAGGTCCGGTCATTTTTTATAAATGTGTTATGTCCAAAATTTAATGAACGTGCTCCGGTTTCCACGAAAATAATCCGGTTTCATGTAGTAATTCATTGATTTATTTATTCTTCTACGGGGGGTTTGCATGTAATTCATGAGGTCTGAAATGTAAAGTACCCTGGCATATGCTCCGAGTCGTGCATGCACTACGACCCAGATGCTCTATGTCCCACATGTCAGCGAATGGTCGCACGTGGAAATAGCCTAGGAGTACATATAGGAGGATAAATGCGTGAAAAAATATGTACTGTGAAGCGTAGCCGTGGTTCAAAAAGGAGACCTAAAGTGATGACAGCTATAGGTCGCACGCACCCAACTAGTGGTACTAGACATACGACTAATTTTTCCCTCAAAAAAAAGAGGCACGAGTGCTTAGTACTCCTATTCTATAAACACGAGTCCCATCTGACAACAGCGTCCGTGCTACAACTAGCTCTCCTCCCTCGTTTCTACCTTCTAATTCTAAACTCAGCCGACGCCCAGTGGGTGGGGTGGGTTTGCTCAACTACGGCCCCACCTCACAGTGAAGATGTTACGACTGGAATAAAAAATGCCATATACTCCCCCCGTTCATAAATATAGGCCTTTTTAGATACTAGTTCAAATGGAATACAACATACAGATGTATGAAGACATAGTTTAGAGCGTAGATTCACTCATTTTGCTTCGTATGTAGTAGTCATTTGCTGGAATCTTTAGAAAGACTTATATTTGGGAACGGAGGGAGTACTATACTAACAAAACATTAAGGCCACGAGGCGATGCAGTGCTGGTTACAGGAGGCAAGAAGAAGAGATGCATCCATCGACGATGTTGTCCTCGACTCAGTGCGCCGGCCCACCGAATGGCGCCTAAGAAGCACCGGCTTTCGTGGCCAGGTCGACGTGCTTCTGAACAATGGCGTCCAAAGATTCCAGCCACTGGAAGAAGGCCAACGTCTTTCTGTCCTCGCTTGCCTTGTAGTGGCCTATGTAGATGATTTCCTCGTAGACGTGGATGTGCAGGTCGACGGTTTCTTGCATAGCGAGGCGCTGCACGGCGAGCGTGGCCTCGAGGTGCACATTCTTCGTCGCGACCTCTGGCACCTGCAGGGCCACCAGGGCTTGAAAGAGTTCGTCACCATGTAGGCCGATTAGGGTGGCAGACAATGAGGAGCCTGGGTGCGCGGGCTGGAGCAGTACTGCAAAGTCCTCCCTGCGCTTCTTGACGGCGGTGAACTTGCGGATGGAGTTGACCATCATGTCGTCCATGCGAGAGGTGAAGCCGGTGTCGGCGAGGGCTATGATGCATGCGGTCGCCAGCACCATCTGGAAACGCTGCATGGTGCGGGGCCGCATGCCGGCGCCTTGGATGATTTGGCACAACCAACTGCCGCTCGCGTCCATCGCCTCTGTAGGTGCTTGTGGCTTCTGGTCACTTGGTCTTGGATTGGAGTGAGCAGTGTTGCGCAGAGACTTGGGAGTAGATGGATTGGAGTGGTGGGGCGCCTTTATTATATGAGAGTCCAAACTCTGTTGCATTCACATCATGCTGGCTCTAGTATGCTTCTCCAATTAATTCCCTCTACATGTAATTGAGGATGCATCATTGACCGTTCAACGTCTCTGGAACCGCTACCCTCTTCCTCCTTGGCATTCAAGCACCTATGGACCCGTCGACGACGAGGTGCCTATGGTGACTTCGTAAATTTCAAGATGATAGTGCCGTGCGTGTGTGCGTTCATAGGGGTGAGTGTATGAGCATGTATATGAGCGCTTGCGTCTGTACTATGTAAAAAAAACGTAAATGTGTGTCAAAAAGAGACTAGTCAGTATACTCAATATTGTGCACCTCGGAGAGGAAAACTATAGAACTAGTACGTATTTATTTACGATGCGGATTCACTCATTTTGCTCCATATGTACTCCGTCTCGGTGTAGTCTAGTCACTTGTTGAAATCTCTAGAGGGGAAAATACTCCTTTCTAGTTTACAGGGCTATACTAGCAAGTAGTTGTACGTACTAGTACAATAGTGGGCTCACATAGCAATTTTGTCTCATGCAAGAGCCTGGCTATATGCGTGCTCCAATGTTCGCAACTGCAACATTCAGTTTGCACTTGGCTCTTCGCCTCTTCGAGAAGACGAACAATGATGTTTCTACTACTGCTTCTACAATGTCGAATCCACTGCTGCATGTCCGTCCACCGCGAGCGGGACGAATAGCTTGTTGTAGAAGTACTACTAAGCAAAAGCCTGTCCTCGTTTGCGAGCAACAGCGTGCATGGGCGAGGGAGAATGCATATAGTAAAATCAAGCTTCTCCTCGTTCTACGAGTTGACGCGACACATCATAGCACTGGCCCCACATGCTTGCCTCTAAACTTGGCTGAAAGACCCGCAGTGTACAATATATTTGCTGCAACCTCTAACATTTACCCACCACAAATTAAAATATATGTAGCCGTATGCATCGTTCTGATGCAGAGGCCGGGGAGTCCCCCCTTTAAAAAAACAAATTAAAATATATATTCCTGTCTTAACTAGATGAGCGTGCAAACTACAATCACCAGGGTGACAGGTAGGGCCAGAAGACTATTTTAATTTTAAAAAAACTTCGAGACGGACACATAGCATGGAGCCGACCCCAACGATTTTAAGCTTACAGGCACGGTACACGCTATCTAGACTACTCTACACATGAAACTGCCACACGAGCGTCCGGGCTGCGCTTGACTCTTCGCCTCTTCGGGAAGTCGAACAATGATGGTGTACTAGTGCACTGGAGGAGTACTACAGTACGCTTCTGGCCATCTGACACCGATTGAAATGCTGCATGTCCACCGCGTGCGGGAGGGAGAGCGTGTAGAGAAAGCTTCTCCTAGTCTTGCTAGCCACCACGCTCATGGGCGAGGGAGGGACGCTCCTGTCTTTGCGTGTATGACAGGTGGGCCCGACAGGTGTGTGGCCAACCTGTCATACAGCCAAAGGCAGGTGCAGTTAAGTCCACGAGGGAGAGGATAATCAAACTTCTTGTTGATGTATGAGTTGACGTGACACATCAAAGCACTGCACTCGATATATTTCAATAATTTAGGGTTACCGATGCATTAATTACAACGCATGCATGCATGCCGTGACTCTCCTTTTGATACTTGCATGTGTTGATTTAATGCACCTTGAAGTAGTACTCCCTCCGTTTCCTTTTACTTTGCATATAACTTTTTCTTGTTTTTCTCAGATTAGTCTGCGTGTCCGCGTTGGTTTCCATCTGTGCCCCCACTCGATTAGTTCTGCCCCCATTAATCGTGCCAGTTTCCAAAGCAGAAAATGGCTACAGGCAAACGCGTGCAGCGCCGGATGCGGCTTGACCGCCTGGGGAAGCCAACTCAAGCGAAAAGGAAGGAGGACCAGCCAACCATTGCATGCGCATTTACTGTCTATATTTATGCAGCTTACTCATGCGCAAGGGCAAATTTGTCCAGAAAACTCAAACTACTGCCTTCCTTGGTATGCGGGAGGACAGTTAGGTGCAGAGTATAAAATATGTGACGGTAAAGCTTTGTAATGCCCCGGCCCAAGCGAGACATGGTTGTGCACGAGGAGGGCGAGATCATGCAGACGAAACAGGAACCGACGAGGGAGCTCACTAAGGTCTCGATGGACCTCACCATGCTCCACTGCCCCTTGTGCCTCCGCCCCTTGACGCCTCCAGTGTATGAGGTTCGAATACACCTCGTCCATTCGGCTGATTGAGCAAGGTGCAGGTTTCTTGATTGATGTGTTGTTCGATTGGTTTCTGTAGTGCAAGGGAGGGCACCTGGCCTATGCGGACTGCCGCCTCGAGCGCCCCAGGAACCAGCGGCAGTGCCAGAAGTGCGAGCGCGGCGGTGACTTCGACGTGCGGAACACAGCGGTGGACGCCGTCGTTTCTTCGCTGAGGGTGGAGTGCCCGCACGAAGGCTGTGGGCTCTACGTCACTTACCACAAGCTCGCCGATCACCAGAGCGTGTGTCCGTTCGCGCCCTGCAAATGCCCCATGCCCGTCTGCGTCTACGAAGGCCCACCACCGGTGCTCTACCACCACATCAGCAACGCGCATCCCATGCCCGTGCACAGGATCCAGTACGGCAAGGTGCTCCAGCTACAAGTGCCACAGTCGGAGCCACGACTCTTGCTGTTCGCGGAGGAGGACTGCCGCGTGTTTTTCTTGGTCGGCGGCGGGCTCGACATCGGCGCGCCTATCGCCATGTCGGTCGTCTGCATCAGAGCGGGGGCGTCCCCACTGCCGCACTACTGGGCCAAGCTGTGGGCGAACGGCCCGCCGGGGGAGCCCAAAGGCACGACCGCGCCGTCGAGGTGGAAATGGAGGTGACAAGCAGCAAGGATCCCGGCAACGTCGACGTGCAGGAGCCGAGACCTTCTTGACAGTTCCGCCCAAGCAGCTGGCGGGGGCTTAGCTTGTGTCCCTCCACATTCAGATTGACAAGCTCACGTCCTAAATGTTTCGACAGTGCCTTCTATTTATCTTAGTAATATGCTAATATAGGGATTACCTTGGTCTACTTTAGCTTAAGAAATGGTGGGTTTTGGTGGCGATGCGGCAATTACTTCGACATCAGATCAGTAATTTCCAACAGTCGAACGGATATTTTGTGTCTGTTGGATATAAAGTTCCTTTGGGTAAGAAGTACTACTTGTCATCAAAATGGATAAAAGAAGATGTATGTAGACGTATTTTAGTTGTAGATACATCCCTTTTTATCCATTTTGATGACAAGCACTCCCTCCGTTCCACAATACATGCCTTCCATTTGTCAAAATATAGATGTATCTAGACATGTTTTAGGATATAGGTACATCCATGATAGAGCCAATCGGATGGTTGAGAACACTACAATTCGTAGCTACAGATGCGTGTGTGGCTCCCAGATGCAGACGCCGAGGGTCATCATCCTCCTTTTCGAGAAAAAACAGACGTGTGTGTGAGAGGACGAGTGCGTGCGTGCACCTCTTCTCTTCCTGTATAACATACTACTAAACTCAGAGGACAAGTTTTTGTGGGTGGCACGATGGTGCGTGTGAGAAGTCCCGAGAGATAGGTTTAATGCATCTGAAAAAAGGACTAGCCTAGAGCTCGCCACGCGGGTATTTATAAATTTTGAGCTTGCATCTCGTCACATTCTAGATTACTCCATTCTATATTGTAGACCTGTTCACATCAATCACAACCTAAACGATTTCCCACTTAGGAGCGTATTAGTACCACACTATATTGAATTGCAAACCTGTTCACACTGATCACAACCTAAACGGTTTCCCACTTAGGAGCATATAAGTACTCGGTTATAAATACTAGTATGCCAAGATGACTGCACATTCCTCCTCAACTCCTCATCCACAAAAACAAACAAGTCATTCAGCATCCTTCCCTTGCGTCTGCCATGGCCAGCGTGAGTTCTGGGTCGAGAGATTGCCACTAGGGAGAGGCGAGCATGGAAGCGGAAGCACGAGAGATGTCCCGCCTCGCTGCGAGAGCAGCCGACATGTCCCGCCGCGCGGAGGTAGCAGCACAGAGGTCCCGCCGCGCCGCTGAAGCAGCACGGAGGCCCCGCCGCGCCGTCGATGCAGCAGACTGGTCCGGCCGTGCCGCGGAAGCAGCAGAGATGTCCCGCCGCGCCACGAATGCAGCAGAGATGTCCCGCCGTGCCACGACAGCCTGGGAAAATTTCTCGCGGGCAGGCGACGACTGTTACAGGTGCATGCATGCGATCGTCCATAGCCAGATGGATCAGATCTCCGGCTTGGCGAGGTTGCAGGATGACATGAAAGCCTCGTTTGAACAGGCTACCGGCGTCATCCGGCAACTAAGGGAGGGCAATGAGAGGCTCCGGGCCAAGCGCGACCTGCTGAGGGAGAAGATCGTCCAACGTGTAGACCAGCAAGAGGAGACTAGTGCCTTGTTGAAGAGGACCGGCGTCATCGTCAAGAAACTTATGGACGAGAATGACATGCTCCGCAACGAGTGCCAAAGGCTAGTGGAGGAATCCGTGGATGTTCTCAAGCAGCGTCTTGAGGACACAAAAGAGCTCATCGCCGCTCACCGCGGAGACTAGTTGCCGCGGCCTGCAACAACGCATCAAGAAAGTAGAGATCAGTGAGCCAGATCCTTGTCTTCCTTCTTCTTTTGCCCTTGTGTATTTTGGGCATAGCCGCATGTGGCTTTTTTAAGTTATCTTTGTAATTATGTAAGACAATTAATCGTCCTTATCTTTCTGTGGAAGATCAATGTTACGAGGCTGGAATGAAGAAAACTCTTGCTATGGCGACCCTGGTGTTGCTGTTCTTCTAGTTGCTGTCGGGCTTCCTTTAGTTTCCTGGTTTCTTTTGATGTAATAATCGGTTTAGGATGTGGATTGTGTCGGGGAAACTGATCCACGAACACCTATGGGGCCGGCGGACCGGGCCCCTTTTGGTTCGGCGGGGGGCGGAGATCGCACGAAGAGCAGATCGAGGCGAAGCACACGAGCAGTTTACCCAGCTTCAGAGCTCTCCGGAGAGATAATACTCCTACTGCTGCTTGTCTGATTGTATTGTGTTCTTGATCGAGAGTGAGCTAAGTGTTTTTCTGGCTTCCGAATGAGCCAAACCCCCTCTACATTGCGCATGGGCCTCCTTTTATATGCTAAAGGGGTCACCGACAGGTGGCAACGCAGAGAAGGGTAGAAGAGTAAAAAGAGAGGTGGTTGGTACAGTTACTTGTACAGTGCACCCTACCTAACCCTGACGGCAGGGGACAAGGGCATTAAATGCCCGTCTACGTCGCCCAAACAATGCAGAAAGGTACCGCCAGGGACGCCACCGCTCGCCATGATGGCAGTCTTGTCAGCTTCGCATGCCACTGCGCACCGCTGGCTGCACAGCCTTCCGCCACGCGCGCCTGGAGAGGCCCCCAGAGCGACACGTTGGTGGATGCGCTGGAGCATGGGCGCAGAGTGGCCGCCTGCCGCGGCAAGCGCCTTGCCGCGGCCGTTGTCTTGTCGGGTCTGAAAGCTTGTCGCTCACCGGGCCCTGATATGCCTTGGTTGGTCTTCCCGGCAAGCTCCTCTTGCCGGGGCCTTGTTGCCTTGCCGGGACGTGTGGCGCGTCGTGGCAAGTTCCTTGGGATGCCTTGGTTGGCCTTCCCGGCAAGCTCCTCTTGCCGGGGCCTTGTCTCCTGAGCTTAAATACTTTGTTCTTGTATGGCTCCAAGGGAACCACGGAGGACCTTGGCGGTCGCCCGGCAAGCCTTGCCGCGGGGCGCTGCAACTGCCCGTGCATAAGTTCGGGGTACTAGGGTACCCCTATTCTAGTACACCGACAGGAGCCCTCGGGCCTGGGCCATACACGGTGCCGAGCGCTGTTGGGCCAGGCCCAAGACAGGGCACGGGCACACGCGGCCTGGGCCACGCCGAATCTGACTCCGTATCCACCGCGCCCTCCCTAACAGCACGTGTCGAATGCAGCGTCGTGGGAGAGATAGTGGGTGGATTCTTTATTCGGAAGGGCGAAACGTCCGCCCCCTCCCTCTTTATAAGCAGGGGAAACAGGGGCAGTTCGTTCCCCCCCCCCCCCGCTGGTTGCTACTACTCCGTCTTCGCAAACCTCCGCCGCTCCCCCCTTCTTCTCCAAGCCGAGAGAGAGCAGCGCTCCGCCCCCCATTGCCACCAGCATCACCAACGCCGTTGACCTCCCCCACCACCTCCGCCATGGCTCCGAAAGCCGACAAGGGGAAGGGCGTGAAGTCGGCCGAGGCGCAGCGGCTCGCGACGCTGCGGAAGGAGCGGGCGATCTTCTCCCCTCAGCTCGGTGCACAGGAGCTGAGGGAGTACTACTACCTCTTCTGGTCGATGGAGACACGAGCGCATCCGCGCACGAGGGTACTCCCGGCCGCCGCTTCAGAACTGGCTCCAAACGGGTACCCAATCTTCACGCTGTTCTTCTATTGCGGGCTCTGCCCGCCCTTGTCGGAGTTCTTCTGCGACATAATGAACACCTACGGGCTCCGCCTCCTTGATTTCACCCCCAACGCCGTTCTGACCATGGCAGTTTTCGCACATTTATGCGAAAACTTTGTCGGAGTCCACCCCAATGTAGCCCTTTTCCGCCACTTCTTCATGCCTCGGGTCGAGAGAGGAGAGCCACTTGCCGGGGGGATCGCCTGGATCTCGAGAGTCGGCAAGAAGGAAGCGTATCTGGAGGGTGAGGTTCGCAGCAAATGGGAGGAGTGGAGAGCGGAGTGGTGCTGGATCGTCGAGGAGGACCCGCAGCCGTTCACTGCCCTGCGCCAAGCCCCAATGGTGCGCGACAATGATTGGAGCAACGTGGCCCCGGAAGACGACAGATTGAAGATCGCCGTCACCCGGATCCTTTGCCTCAGGCTTGCCGGGCTCACTGTAGGCACAGTTGGCGCAGACTTCCTTCGCCGCCGCATCGCCCCCCTGCAGGAGAGGGGGAGACCCGCCTGGGAGTTCAAGAACTCGGCAGATATGATGCGGCTACGTCCGGGTCTTAACTTCAACTTCACCGTCCTGGAGCTGGATGCGATGCTCCTGGAGTTGTTCAAGCGTGAACCTCAGCACCCATTTACGTTACCGCGGACTGTCGTCCTGCTGTGCAACAATTCATCGCTTGACCGGATCCGTGCCATGATGCCATTGTGCGATTCCCACGGAATCGTTCCAACTTGGCAAGAGCCTGCGGATGATGTCGTGCGGGCGTTCTTCGACAACTTGGAAGAAGTGCCGGTCCGCGCCAACGAGCAGAAGAGCCTCACCCACGACACCACCGACGCGTTGCTACAGCGCATCACCACCAGGACGGAGGAGGCTGCGGCAGCAGCTGCCGCGGGCGCGTTCGGGTTCACCGTAGAGGAGGCAGAGGCGGCAGAGGCGGCAAGCCTTGCCGAGCGCGAGGAGTTTGCAGGCGAGGAAGATCTTGCCGGCCCTGAGGCTGAGCCGAGCGAGGCCGGCGAGGAAGAGCCCGAGCCTTCAGACAGCCTGCCGCAGGTGGAGCCCCCGACCCCGGCAAGGAGGCGGCTCCGCAGGGCCGGGGACGTGGCGGGGCGGCAAACGGACCAACAGCCGCCGAGCCGTGCGACACGCTCTACCGCGGCAAGCAATGTTGCCGCGGGAGAGCCTCACGCTGCTGCGGCAACTGGAGCGGGATCTTCCCGGTCCACCGCCACCGCTCCTGCCAAGCGGGCAAGGGATCCTACTCCTCCGCCTCGCCGCACCGGAGGGGAGCCGGACTTCGATCTCTCCGCGCTCAGCTCCGACGAGGAGGAAGAAGAGTAAGTTTCTTTGTGTCCTCGTTGTTCTTCAATTATTGCTATCTTGTCTTGTATCTGACTTGCTTCGATCTGAATCCATTCCTTTTCAGGACGCTGGCCCAGAGAGCGGCGAAGAGAGCCAAGGCCCCGGTGATTGTCATCGAAGATGATCCCACCGTGTCAGCAGGTGGTGTGTCTGAGACCACCTTGACGGACCCTGCAGCCACTCCCCAAAGCAGCCCCCAGTGCAGCCCCCAGCGTAAGTTTGTAGTTTACTTCCTGCTATCGGGCGCGCATGGGTGCTCTTTTCTCTACTGATATCTTGCTTGTTGATTTGTGCAGGAGCAGAACAGCCTCACTAGGAGGGCCCGGAAGCCGCCCCCGAAGTGCCATCCGCTTCGACTACGCCGCCAAGGGAGGAGTCCCCGGCAAGGGAGCGCTCTCCGGCAAGGGAGAACTCCCCCGGCAAGGGACAATTCTACGGCAAGGGACGGCACCAGCGATCCTCCGGCGGTCGAGACAGCGACCGCAGATCCCAGCACAGGTAACCCTTTTGCCTAAGAACCTCCCTTGGGTTCTTCGTCTTCTGAATTTCCTTTCTTGGATTTTTGCTTGACTTTTCTCCCTTCTTCGTTCTTCAAATCCATCTGCCGCGGAGCCAATGGAGACCGAGGACGCCGGCGAGGAAGGCGCGCGCGGCAGCAACGACGACGCTGCCGCCAACGAAGAAGGGGCCGGGGCTGATGAGCCCGCCGGCGAAGAGGCCGCCAAGGCTGCCGCCGCAGAAGCTGGCGAGGGGTCGGGCGATCGCATTGACGGCCCTGAGGCCGCAGGAGCGCTAGGCGCTGCACCGACCGCTGATCAGTCCGCCGCTGCTGCGGAGCCAGGCTCCGAAGAGCCTCAGCCCGGCGCCTACTTGAAGGCCGGCGACGGCATCTTCATCAAGCTCCCCTGGGCATCGATCTCCAGGGTGCCGGTCGAAGGAGAAACTTTCGATGAGGAGCTGCTCGCCTCCGCCGGGCTGTCGTTGGTCGACGCGCCAAGTAGCAATACTGGCGAGCCTGAGGAGGAGCAGCTGCTGCGGAAGCTGCTGTCACTCTACCGCGCATGACAAGGCAAGCTAGCTTCCCAGGAAGTGCTTGTCGTGAAGGCGGGAGTCGATATGGAGAAACGCGCGGAGGAGCTCCGGGGCCTCAATCAAGAAACTCTCCGGTCCCTGGCACAGGAGCGGGAGCGACTCGCCGAGGAGCGTACAACCTTGCTTCTCGAGAAGGCCGAAGCTGAGGAGGAACAAAGACTTGCTGTCGAGAAGCAGTCCGCGCGAGAAGGCGAGTTGGTGCAGCGGAAGGCCAACCTTGACAGCTACGAGGAGGAGCTTGTCGCGCGCGAGGAAACACTTGGCGGGGCTCTCAAGGAAGCAAAGGATGCTGCCGCAACTGTAGAGGCCGCCAAGAAGGAGCTGGAGGTGAAGGTGGCGCAGCTGGAGGCAGATCTCAAGGCGAGCGGCGAGGAGCTTGCCGTGCTCAAGCGTGAGCGCGAGAAGGACGCTGCCGCTCATGGCGAGCTGCAAGGTCTTCTCGCATAGAGGAGCAAGGAGCTCGGCGCCGCCAAGGATTCCAAGGTGGATCTCGAGCTGAAGCTGGCCACGTTGACTCAGACGCTGGACGCCGCCAGGGAGCGAGAGGTGACCTTGTCAGAGAAGGTCAAGGCCGACGAGGCGCTGCTGGCGAATGCTACTGCCGCCCACGACACCTTCAGGGAGACAGTGGAGCATTGGACTGAAGGTCTTGTGGATGCTGCCACTGCCATCGACAGGGAGTTGGCGCAGCTGGGGATAGAGGATTTTGGGTATCCCTCCGACGAGCATCTCCAACCCAGCGCCAAGCTCAGCCTGTTCTTCAAGGGCGTGGCGACGGCACTCCAGCGGCTCCGGGAGAGGATCCCAAAGTAGCTGGCCGATGAGTCGCGCAGGATTTGCGCGGGGGCTCTCCAGAAGGTGCTGATGAAGGTGGCCTTCCGCAATCCAGGCCTCAACCTCACCAACGTCCTCAAGTCCTTGCCGCCGGATGCTAATCGGGATGCGCTCAAGGCCCTTGTCGCACCCATCATGGACAAGGTGAGCGAGATCAAGAGGGTTGAGGGCGATCGCGTAGACTAGGCCGCCCATTTCCTTTCCTCCTTGTCGCTGCTGGCCATATTATGAGATCAATCTGTTAGGCGTTGCGACAAGTTATCTTGTAATATAACTCTATTTCTGTTATCAATTGCTACGTTATTTCCTTTACTAGATTCCTTCCTTTGTATGTTTTTACCCTACGCTTTTAGGGGACTTGTCGGCGCAGGCACCCGAGCCGCGAGCGCTGAGTGCGGGACATCAGCAGCCTGCTAGCGGTGCCGCTTCCGACAAGAAACCTTGTCGCGACTAGTTGCAGCACACTTAAGTTGTTGAGCAGACTTGAAACAAAGTAAGGGCACAACTAGCTACGAGTTGGTTCCTCCGCGCACAGGTTTTCCATACAAAGCATGGTCGTTCAAGGAAGATAACTTAAAAATTTAAAACTGATTGCTCAAACTTTGGCAACTTAGCTTTTTTGTCGTTTGCTTCCCGGCAAGGTTTCCGTCAAGGCGAAACTTTCTTGAACGACGCCTGTTCCACATCATTATCTTCTCCTCCCCCCCGGCAAACTTGTGCGCGAGGGAATCTTCCTCCCTTTGAGAAAAAGAAAGAAGATAAAATAACGATATGGAGCCTTACGGTTCGTTATTGCTTACCGGGGGTAGGTGCTGCACAAAGTGTCAGATAATGCATGCAAGAAAGAATATAATGCATGAAATTGACAAGATGTGCGGAGCACATGAGTTTTACTTATGCACGGGATCTGCGCCCGGCTTTGTACAAAGGATTACATGCAACATCGGCAAGACTTGTACAAAAGGTGGTTGCCGGAACAGGTTCTGGCAACCGCGCCCTATGGGTAAAACTTACGATGATGCTCAATGTTCCAGGAGTTGCTCACCGGAATGCCATCTTCGGTCTCAAGGCGGACAGTGCCGGGCCTAGTGACTCGTTTCACCCGATAAGGGCCTTCCCACTTTGGCGTCAATTTGTTGGAATTCTTGGCGGACTGAACGCGCCGAAGAATAAGGTCGCCTTCCTCGAAGCTTCTGGCTCTAACTTTGTGGCTATGGTAGCGGCGCAAAGCTTGCTGGTATCGAGCAGCTCGTACAGCAGCCTGAAGACGATCTTCCTCAAGGAGCAGCGTGTCATCTTGTCGCAGCTGCTCTTGCTCAAGCTCATCATAAGCGAGCACTCGAGGTGACCCGTATACGAGTTCCATGGGGAGAACTGCCTCCGCTCCATAGACTAGAGCGAAAGGTGTCTGGCCAGTGGCTCGATTTGGCGTCGTCCTAATCGACCAAATAACCACCGGCAGCTCCTCGATCCAGTTTCTTCCGCACTTGTGCAGCCTATCGAAAGTTCTGGTCTTGAGCCCGCGCAGCACTTCAGCATTTGCCCTCTCCGCTTGACCGTTGCTTCTCGGATGAGCAACAGAAGCGAAGCAGACCTTGGCGCCAAGATCTTGGACGTACTGCATGAAGGTGCGGCTCGTGAATTGCGTGCCATTGTCGGTGATGATCCTGTTAGGGATCCCGAAACGGCAAACAATCGACCTGAAGAACTTGATTGCTGACTGTGCTGTCACCTTCCTCACTGGTTCCACTTCCGACCACTTTGTGAACTTGTCGATTGCAACGTACAAGTACTCAAAGCCCTCGACAGCTCGGGGGAAGGGGCCGAGGATATCGAGCCCCCAAACCGAAAATGGCCAGGACGAAGGGATCGTCTGGAGAGCTTGAGCTGGCTGGTGTATCTGCTTGGAATGAAACTGGCACGCTTCACACTTGGTTACTTGTGCAGTTGCATCCTGGAGGGCTGTCGGCCAAAAGAAACCTTGCCGGAAAGCTTTGCCGGCAAGTGCTCTTGCGCCAATGTGGTGACCACATATGCCTCCAGGTATCTCTGCCAACAGCTTTTGTCCGTCTTCCCGGCAAATACACTTCAATTTCACACTGTTGAGTCTTCTTCTGTACAGTATGCTATCGACAAACTAGTACATAGTTGACTGCTGGGCTACTTTTTTCGCTTCTTCTTGCTCTTCGGGAAGTTCTCCTGTCTGAAGGAAATGGACAATCTGCTATGCCCATGCTGGAGCTTGTGGCTCGACAACAAGGACTAAAGGCACATCTGCTGCTGCGGGAACACCCACTTCTACGGCGAGAACCTGCGGCTCTGCCGGAGCTTGATGTTCCCCGGCAAGCTTGCCGGAGCAAAGCTTGTCGGGAGCGTCTGCTGCGACGTAACAAACCATAAGGCTTGCCGGAGCAGACTGCTCCTTAACATCCTTGGCGTTGATCTTGGGGACCTTCTTGGCGGCGGCTTCAGGGAGCTCTGCCGGAAAATAGTCACCAGAAATCAACTTCCTCTTCTTGTTCTGTCCAGTTGACGGCGTTACGGACGGTTGAGTCAACTTGAGCACAAAGATCCCTGGTTCCACAGGCAACTTTAGTGCGGCGCACTTCGACAGGCCATCAGCAATGTCATTCCGAGCTCTCGGAACATGCTCCATCTGTAGGCCGTCAAGGTGCTCTTCTAGCTTTCTCACTTCATCAACATATGCTTCCATCAATGGACTCTGATAGTTCTTGTTCATTTGGCGGACGACAAGCTGTGATTCACCCCTGACAATGAGCTTCTTGATCCCAAGGTCCGCTGCGATCTTGAGACCGGCAAGCAATCCTTCATACTCTGCAGTATTGTTGGTTGCTTGCTCCTTGGGAAAGTGCATCTGGACTACGTACTTGAGGTGCTCTCCGGTGGGTGCGACAAGCAGCACGCCCGCACCGGCGCCTTGCAGCGAGAAGGCACCATCAAAGTACATCAGCCACTCTTTGCTCGCTTCCTTGACAGGGATGCTCATCTCTGGAATTTCTTCATCTTGTGTCAGTGTCCACTCTGCTATGAAAATGCTCTGCTTTGGATAGTTGAAGTACTTTCAAACTTGAGGCCAAAGCTTGACAGTTCTAATGCCCATTCGACAATCCTGCCTGTTGCTTCTGGATTTTACAGTATCCTCTTCAACGGAAAGTGAGTGACAACTGTGATCTCATGTGCTTGGAAGTAATGGCGCAGCTTTCTCGAGGCCATGAGAAGGCCGAAAAACAATTTCTACACACCAGAGTACCTTGATCTAGCCCCCTGCAGAAGGGAACTAACAAAGTAAACTGGGCGCTACACCATTCTCTTCTGCATCTTGTCATGCTCCTGCGCAGATCCATCCTTGTCGGGACCAGAGCTTGTCGGCGAAGCCCCCTGCTTGTTGCTGGATGCGTCTGCCGTGGTTGCCGGCTCATCATCCGCCTCCCTCTCCGCCACTAACGCAGCACTAACCACTTGATTGGTTGCCGCTATATATAGCAGCAACTTCTCTTGTGGCCTAGGTGCGACAAGTGTTGGAGTGGAGGACAGGTATCTCTTCAAGTCCTGCAGCGCAGCCTCCGCCTCCGGAGTCCATTTCATTGGACCTGCCTTCTTCAAAATTTTGAAGAAAGGCAGGGCGCGCTCAGCAGATCTAGAGATAAACCTGCTGAGAGCAGCCACGCAACCGGCAAGCCTTCGTACATCCTTGACGCGCTTTGGTGCTTCGATCTGCTCAATGGCCTTGATCTTGTCGGGATTGGCTTCAATTCCCCGCTGAGACACAAAGAATCCGAGAAGCTTGCCGGAAGGAACTCCAAATACGCACTTCTCGGGTTTAAGCTTGAGGTTGATCTTGCGCAGATTTGCAAATGTCTCGTCTCAATCTTGAATCAGGGTCGCCCTGTCCTTGCTCTTGACCACTATGACATCCATGTAGGCTTCCACATTTCTCTGCATCTGTGGCTCAAAAGCGTGGTGGACTACCCTTGCAAATGTTGAACCAGCATTCTTCAAACCGAAAGGCATCCGTACGAAACAGTATGTGCCACACGGGGTGATGAATGCAGTCTTCTCCTCATCCTCTTCTGCCATGAAGATCTGATGGTATCCGGAGTATGCATCAAGAAATGAAAGCAAATCACATCCGGTCGTGGAGTCAACAATCTGATCGATGCGCGGCAAGGGAAATGGGTCTTTGGGACAAGTTTTATTGACATCAGTGAAGTCGATACAAAGTCTCCATTTTCTGTTAGCCTTGCGCACAACTACAGGATTGGCCAACCACGTAGGATGGAGCACTCCTCTGACAAGGCCTGCCGCTTCCAACTTCTTGATTTCTTCTGCGATGAATTCTTGGCGCTCCACTGCCTGTTTCCTGACTTTCTGCTTGACGGGCCGCGCATGAGGACAGACGGCAAGGTGGTGCTCAATTACTTTCCTGGGAACACCGGGGATGTCAGATGGTTGCCATGCAAACACGTCGACATTCGTCCGCAGGAAAGCAATGAGCGCGCTTTCCTATTTGGGGTTGAGAGTGGCACTGATGGTGAAGGTACCACCAGTGCCGTCCTCTTTGGCGGACACCTTCTTTGTCTCAGGTGGAGCTGCCATTACCTTCTTACACTTGCCGGTGGAGCTCGATGGTGCGTCCTCGATAGTAGCGTAGCACTCCGAAGAGGTGCGCTTGCCGGAGTGGGCATCAGAGCTCTTGCCGGACTTGGTCACGCCAAATATGTCGGGGAAACTGGTCCACGAACACCTATGGGGCCGGCGGACCGGGCCCCTTTCGGTTCGGCGGGGGGCGGAGATCGCACGAAGAGCAGATCAAGGCGAAGCACACGAGCAGTTTACCCAGCTTTGGAGCTCTCCGGAGAGATAATACTCCTACTGTTGCTTGTGTGATTGTATTGTGTTCTTGCTCGAGAGTGAGCTAAGTGTTTTTCTGGCTTCCGAATGAGCCGAACCCCCTCTACGTTGCGCATGGGCCTCCTTTTATATGCTAAAGGGGTCACCGACAGGTGGCAACGCAGAGAAGGGTAGAAGAGTAAAAAGAGAGGTGGTTGGTACAGTTACTTGTACAGTGCACCCTACCTAACCCTGACGGCAGGGGACAAGGGCATTAAATGCCCGTCTGTGTCGCCCAAACAGTGCAGAAAGGTACCGTCAGGGATGCCACCGCTCGCCACGATGGCAGTCTTGTCAGCTTCGCATGCCATTGCGCACCGCTGGCTGCACAGCCTTCCGCCACGCGCGCCTGGAGAGGCCCCCAGAGCGACATGTTGGTGGATGCACTAGAGCGTGGGCGCAGAGTGGCCGCCTGCCGCGGCAAGCGCCTTGCCGCGGCCGTTGTCTTGTCGGGTCCGGAAGCTTGTCGCTCACCGGGCCCTGATATGCCTTGGTTGGTCTTCCCGGCAAGCTCCTCTTGCCGGGGCCTTGTTGCCTTGCCGGGACGCGTGGCGCGTCGCGGCAAGTTCCTTGGGATGCCTTGGTTGGCCTTGCCGGCAAGCTCCTCTTGCCGGGGCCTTGTCTCCTGAGCTTAAATACTTTGTTCTTGTATGGCTCCAAGGGAACCACGGAGGACCTTGGTGGTCGCCCGGCAAGCCTTGCCGCGGGGCGCTGCAACTGCCCGTGCACAAGTTCGGGGTACTAGGGTACCCCTATTCTAGTACACCGACAAATTGTGTCGTCGGTTGTGAAATGTTGGGTTCTAGCGCGGATGTTTGGCCTTTGTTGGCCTCTTGGGATGTTGCGATTTCAATCTGGTACTCCCTCCGTCTCATAATGTAAATCGGAAGGGGCAAGCCCTTCTTTGATAAAAAAAATCGTCCTTATATATTCATCAATCTTGCTATAAGTCGCAGTAGATGCTATATAGGTCTGTCGGATCTTACATCAAGATCCGTGCTTTCATATTTTCTTTTTTCTCTCTTAAATCTCAGTCGAGTGAGACATAGCCACGCCATTAAACAGAGGCTCGGGCGCCATTAATGGAGACCTTGGGAGAGAGGTGGACGGCAGATGGAGGTCAAAGGGCTCTCCTCCCGATAAGCATGTGCAAGGGTCTGATCGCACACCTCTCGTACTCAAATAGCTACCCTGCACGGCACCTCCTAGCTAATAAAAAATGGGGACGCGTGGCGGCACGTAAATGGTACTAGTAAGTAGAACGCTTATGGTTTCAATAATACTTGTGTTTCCGATTGTAACGTAACAACACTTGTTCCAAAATGACTTTGTTGATTGTTAATGTGTGCGCCTTCGCAAATTGGACTGCAAATTTACCACAGCATGTTGGTGCCATGCATGGCACCAAGCCAAGTTTCATTATTTTCATGCGTGTTTTGGATTTACAGGAATTAAAAAACTAAGTTTCTCAATGTTTCCAACCCAGCCACGACGCCCAGAATTTTGAATTTCATTCCCATTTCTTGCATGGAACCTAGAAATTTACCTGAGGACACACATGTGATTTTTCAACCAACTTTGGTGCACTGGAACATGTGCTTGTATTTCAAATTTGAATTATGCACACAAAGGTGACACGTTCCCTCCCAGAACCATGAGCCTTCTTGAGAGAAGCTCCGATTTGCAAGAAGCTTATACCAAAATTTGTTCCTATTCGGCCAATTTGTTTTACCACGGCATGGTACTACCATGACATGACACCATGCCAAGTTTCATGATTTTAAAACCAAGTTTCTCAATGTTCTCGACCGAGCCACGATGCCCAGATGTTTGAATCTTATTCTCATTTTTTGCGTGGGAGTAGAAATTCACCCGAGGACACATATGTGATTTTTCAACCAACTTTGGTGCACGGGAGCACGTGCTTGTAGTTCAAATTTGAATTATGCACATTGAATGACCAAAAACTCAATTAATGTGTAAATAAGGCCAAATAAAGCCATAATAATTCCAAAATTTAACAGGGCACTCATGTAGTTCTATGTTGCCTTTGTAAATAAACTCAAGGGGGACAACGCATATCGTTTCGCACTCAAAGGTGACACGTTCCCTCTCAGAACCACGAGCCTTCTTGAGAGAAGCTTCGGTTTGCAAGAAGCTTATACCAAAATCTGTTCCTATTCGGCCATTTTTTACCACAACATGGTTGTACCATGACATGACATCCATGCCAAGTTTCATGATTTTTAGACGTGTTTTGGATTTACAAGAATTCTAAAACCAAGTTTCTCAATGTTCTCGGCTGAGCCACGATGCCCAGATGTTTTAATTTTATTCTCATTTCTTGCATGGGACCTAGAAATTCACCCGAGGACACAAATGTGATTTTTCAACCAACTTGGGTGCACGAGAGCGTGTGCTTGTAGTTCAAATTTGACTTATGCACATTAAATGACCAGAAACTCAATTAATGTATAAAAAATGACAAACGAACCCGGAATAATTCCAAAATTTAACATGGCACTAATGTAGTTCTATGTTGCCTTTGTTAAGAAACACAAGGGCTGGGGGGGGGGGGCAGCGTATATCATTTCACACTCAAAGGTGACACATTCCCTCTTAGAATCACGAGCTTCCAAATCGGCCCAATTTTTTACCACAACATGTTAGTGCCATGACATGACACCATGCCAAGTTTCATGATTTCCAGCCGACTTTTGGATTTACATGAATTTAAAATCTAAGTTTCTCGATGTTCTCGGCAGAGTCATGACGCCCAGATGTTTGAATTTCATTCTCATTTCTTCCATGGGACCTAGAAATTCAACCAAGGACACACATGTGATTTTTCAACCCACTTTGGTGCACTGGAGCATGTGCATGCAATTCATGTTTAGATTATGCACATTAAAAGTCCAGAAACTCAATTAATGTATAAAAAGGCCAAATGAACCCGAAATAATTCCAAAATTTAATAGGGCGCTCATATAGTTCTATGTTGCCTCTGTAAATAAAATTAGGGGGGAGGAAGCATATATCGTTTCGCACACAAAGGTGAAACGTCCCCTCTCAGAACCACGAGGCTTGTTGAGAGAATCTCCGGTTTTGTAAGAGACTTATACCAAAACTTGTCCCAATTCAGCCAAAAATTATACGTATGAAAACAGGGTTTAATTATCCTGATCATATCGCTACCTAAACCAATAATGTACTATGATTTGAATTCAACATAAAATGGATACAGATATTTGAATTGGAGAGCATATGGTACATGTAGTTCATAGTGAAATATGATTACTGCTATATGCATGTCTTTTTGTTATCAAGATAATATTTAATTATTGTATAACTTGACAACAATCGTATTCAAATAAGGAAAATTGATTCAAATTTAGTCCATATGGTCGACGACAATATATATGTTCACATGGTGGAGTAAAATGTTCATATATGATGGAAGATCAAAATGTACGACTACATCAATAATAAACCGCAAGGTCACCTAATGATATATTCGAATTCAACATAACATGGATTCAAAAATTGAAATTTGAGATCATGGCATCTGTAATCATATAAAAAGGGACATTACTCTTTCTTTGGTGGGAATTGATTTGTTTTTTGTTGTTGTTGAGGGAAGTGCGAATCGATTTGGTACTGTGCAGGGTAATCTTTTTCTCCCGATTTTTTTACATTTTTCTTGTAGTTTTTTCGATGTCATCTATAGCAATATAGTAAAAGGGGACATGACTCTGTTGTGTCTTGTATGATTTTTTTACACGTTAAGTTTGTTCTGCTGAACAAGGAATCCGCACCTTGTTATCCCGAAATTTTCAAGCTCGAGTATCTTTTGTCTCACCTGCTTTGAAACACCCGCTTCTTCAACCCGCGCCGTGCCTTGTTATCCCAAAATTTAGACGCGCGCAAGAACTCCCTCCTCATCCGAAATCGCCCCCGCAGCCCAGACACGCGAAATCCCCCTTCTACCCCTCAGTCAGAAATGAAGCTCCACGTCGCGGTGTCAAAACCGGTGGGGGTATGCTGGTAACTTACCCTACATTTCGGACAAGCGCATCCCTAAGCTTGGCTCCCCCTCCCCCTTCGCCCCCCCATTCGTACACCGAGGCCGCCAAAACCCGCGAAACCCCACGCTCCTCCGTCGGCCTCCCGACCGCCGCCTAGCCGGAGTCTCTTCCCCAACTATGTCGTCCACCGCAACATCTCGTCGTCCCTCATCCACCGCACCGGATGAGGATCCGTTGTCGATCTCGTCGTCCCGCCGGATCAACCGCCCCGTCCTCCACCTGCAAGGAGCTGCCCCAACATCCGCCTCGTCTATCGCGCCACCTCAATCCCCACAGCACCGTCTTGACCTGCCCCACTGGAACCGCAGCACCCTCACCAATTCCTCCGATGAAGCCGAGGCCAACTCGGCGCCACCAAGGAGGTTCTGCACTGTAACGCCCCGGATTCAATGCGCCAGGTGTCTGCTAGTTACTCGCCATCGTTGCCATGTCATTTGCTTGCGTGTTGCATTTTATCATGTCATCATGTGCATTTCATTTTGCATGCGTGTTCGTCTCATGCATCCGAGCATTTTCCCCGTTGTCCGTTTTGCAATCCGGCGCTCCTATGTCATCCGGCGTCCCCCTTTTGTCTCCTGTTGTGAGCGGGTGTTGAACTTTCTCGGAATGGCCCGAGGTTTGCCAAGAGGCCTTGGTATAGCACCGGTAGACCGCCTGTCAAGTTTCGTGCCATTTGGAGGTCGTTTGGTACTCCAACGGTTAACTGCGCAGCCTGCAAAGCCCCCTTTGTCTTGCAGCCCAACACCCCTCCAAAGTGGCCCAAAACCCATCTAACTCCCCTCCATGCTCTCGGTCGTTCGATCACGATCGTGTGGGCGAAAAGCGTGCTCCATTTGGACTCTCCTAGCTCCCTCTATCTATAAATATGCCCTCCCCGTCCAAATTCGCGGATGAATCCCCCCGAAACCCTAGCCCTCTCCCTCCTCGCACCGCCGAACATGTCCGCTCGGCGGCCGGACACGTCCACCGCCCCGCAGCCACGTCGCTCGGACCAATCCGGGGCCGACACATCATCGCGCCGCCGCCCCGAGCCACTCCCACGCCGACACGTCGCCCCCCGCGCCCTCTCTCTCCTCCCCGCCATCGGGGCCCGTGAGGGCCCAGATCGGGCCTGCCCCGGGCTGCGCTGGGCCCGAGGGAGCCCGCGCCGCTGCCCGTGCCCGCCGGTGCCGCCATCCGCCGCCCCGCTCTGCCTTCGTCCCCATTGGCCGCCGCCGTCCGCCCTCGCCGCGCCCGAGGCCGGTCGCATCCCGCCGCCTCGGCTCCTCCTTCCCCGCCGCCAAGTCGCCATCGCCGCCGTCGACCGCCGCCTTCGCTAGCCTCCGCGTAGCCGCCTGCGCCGGCCTGGGCTGCCGCCGCGCCGCCTGGCCGCGCCTGGCCCGGCGCCCCGTGCCGCCACTCGCCCCGTGCCCCGTCGCCTCGGCGTCCTCCTGCCGTCGCCGCCTCCCTTCGGCCTTCCCCGGCCTCCTCCGGCGCCGCCCCGCCCTCCGGCCGTCGTCGCCGGATCCGGTGGGTGGGATGAGATCCACCCGCCCGGCCATCCAAATGCCCGCGCGCCCCGTTCCGGTTTCGCTCATCCCGGAATCATCCCGTCCACTTTGCCCGAGGTGGTTTTTTTACCAAGTCCCCAGATCTGCTGTTATTTTCATGCCCTGTTCATCGCATCATAACTTGCTGCATACTGCTCCGTTTGATGCATGTAATATGTCAAATTGTTCGCCTCAACGAGTAATTCATTTCATTCCATTGCATCATGTTCATTTGAGCTCATCTTGGTGCTTGAATCATTGTTGCAAGAGTGCTATATGATGTTGTCTGCTGTCTGTTAACAGAACTTGCTCATTTGTCATTTTTTCCATGATTGATGTGTGCATCCTATGAGGTTGATGTCTACATGTGTTTTGAACTATGCCATGTCATCTTTACAGTGGTGCCATCCATTTATTTTTGTGAGTTGTGTAGTGAGTGCATCAATCTTGTTAAGTAGGGTACTTGCTGTTACTGTTTTGCTAGGCTGAATCTGTTATTTCGTGATGCTATGTAAACCTGCTGCTAGAAGTCATTCTATGCATAATCTGGAGATGTTCACTAAGGGTGTTTTGTTCTACATGTTATGCTATATCCGTACATGCCCTTGGTTGCAATTATAGACTGCTGTAGCTTGTTGTAATCTTGCTCCAAAGTTGCTAAATAATGTTGCTGTCAGCCTGTTAACATTAAGTTCAGTTGTTGCCATGATTGTTGTTAGTGTTCCATGCACCCTATGGACTTGCTCTTGCCAAGCTTAGCTTCACAAACATGTCTTCTTACTATTGGTTGCCTTGTAATGCCATGTATTGCTCTGTGGTGAGTGGTAAAAGCTCATCAACACGCCTACTTATCGTTATTCCTGCCATGTATGAATCTGTATTATAACTTGCTATGTTTACATGGGTGCCATCATTTCTTCTGATCCTTTTGGCTCATGGTCAGTAAAGGAAATTTGATCTATGCATTTAGTAGGTTCATGCCATGCCTTTGTTTGTCATGTTAAGTTCCTGTAACATGTTGTTTGATAGCTCTAAACATTGCAACCTGATGTTATTTTCTGCAAAGTCTGAACTGTTATTATTTGCAATCTTGCCATGTGTGTTTGAGCATGTTCTAGTGATTTCTGGAGATAGCTCAGTGTTCATGTTTGTTATGCTTTACCTTTACATCATGCCCATGCCTTTTGTTTTCTTGTTGAGGTCCTTTAGCATGTTGTTTTGATGCTTGCAAGATGCCTAGTTGCTGTTTTGGATAGATTGTTGCTATAACTTGTTTCATGTGTGTTTCTTGAACCGTTGCTCCGTTTTGAGTGTGCTCTATATGAAACTTGCTTGTTTCTGCATGTAGTTTCATATTATCATGTTGCATCCATGTTTTGAGGTGTTTGCTTGATGTTTGTATGCATTTTGTATCAATGCCATGTTTAACTTGTTTTGCTCATATCTTCCAGGCCCTAGCTCCGAACTAAATGAACTTTATATGTAACTTGACTAGAATCTCGTGTAGATCATCTTTGTACATCTTAACTTGCTGTTGAACAACTTGAACATAAGGTTTATTCAGATCTAGACCAATTTCGAAATTTGCATATGAGGACTTACCGGAATTGTTATATGTTGTTCCCGGCCTCATTTAAACTTGCTTTGTTGTGTTGCTCTTGTTTGCATCATCTCTCGCCATGAGTAGCTTCATGTAGTCTTGTCTTGCATCATGCTTGGTTGTGCATCATGTCTTGTCTATGTGAGGTGTGTTTACTATGTTGTGTGCTTCTTTTCGATAGTTCCTGTTTCCGTTGCGATCGTGAGGATTCGTTCGTCTACGCTTGATTTGTCTTCGTGGCTTCATCTTCTTCATGGACTCGTTCTTCTTCCTTGCGGGATTTCAGGCAAGATGACCGCTACCCTGGATCTCACTACTATCATTGCTATGCTAGTTGCTTCGTTCTATCGCTGTGCTGCGTTACCTATCTTTTGCTCATGAAGCCTCCCAAATTGCCATGAACCTCTAACCTTTGACACCCTTCCTAGCAAACCATTGCTTGGCTATGTTACCGCTTTGCTCAGCCCCTCTTATAGCATTGTTAGTTGCAGGTGAAGTTGAAGATTGCTCCATGGTGGACAGGATTATGTTGGGATATCACAATATCTCTTATCTAATTAATGCATCTATATACTTGGTAAAGGGTGGAAGGCTCGGCCTTATGCCTGGTGTTTTGTTCCACTCTTGTCGCCCTAGTTTCCGTAATACCGGTGTTATGTTCCCGGATTTTGCGTTCCTTACGCGGTTGGGTGATTTATGGGACCCCCTTGACAGTTCGCTTTGAATAAAACTTCCCCAGCAAGGCCCAACATTGGTTTTACCATTTGCCTCACCATCACCTAAATTTCCCTTGGGAGTAATTAACCCGAGGGTCATCTTATTTTAGCCCCCTTGGGCCAATGCTTGTCTAAGTGTTGGTCCAAACTAGAGCACCGTGCGGGACCATCCCTTGGCAACTTGGGTTACGTTGGTACCTGTACGCTTAGCTTATCCGGTGTTTCCCTAAGAACGAGATATGTGGAGCTCCTATCGGGATTGTCGGTGCATCGGGCGGTCTTGCTGGTCTTGTTTTACCATTGTCGAAATGTCTTGTAAACCGGGATTCTGAGTCTGATCGGGTCTTCCTGGGAGAAGGTATATCCTTCGTTGATCGCGAGAGCTTATCATGGGCTAAGTTGGGACACTCCTGCAGGGTATAATCTTTTGAAAGCCGTGCTCGCGGTTATGGGCAGATGGGAATTTGTTAATGTCCGGTTGTAGATAACTTGACACTAGATCCGAATTAAAACGCATCAACCGTGTGTGTAGCCGTGATGGTCTCTTTTCGGTGGAATCTGGGAAGTGAACACGGTTTTTGGGTTATGTTTGACGTAAGTAGGAGTTCAGGATCACTTCTTGATCATTGCTAGCTTCACGACCATTCCATTTGCTCTCTTCTCGCTCTTATTTGCGTATGTTAGCCACCATATCATGCTTAGTCGCTGCTGCAACCTCACCACTTTACCACTTCCTTTCCCATTAAGCTTTGCTAGTCTTGATACCCATGGTAATGGGATTGCTGAGTCCTCGTGGCTCATAGATTACTACAACAACAGTTGCAGGTACAGGTTATGCGATGATCATGACGCGAGAGCGATGCTTGGTTGCGTTGAGTTCTTCTTCTGCTTCTTCGATCAAGGGATAGGTTCCAGGTCGGCAGCCTGGGCTAGCAGGGTGGATGTCATTTGAGTTTCTGTTCGTGTTTCATCCGTAGTTCAGATGTTGATCTTATGTATTGTGATGTTGTATTTGTGTGGCATTCTATGCCTCTTATATGTATCCCCATCTATTATGTAATGTTGATGTAATGATATCCACCTTGCAAAAGCGTTTCAATATGCGGTTCTATCGTTGGTGGGACCTTCGAGTCTCTTTAGGATAGTATCACATATTGGGCGTGACATGCACTCACCACTGCATTTTATCGTTTATTCGATCTCACGGGGCTGCCGGTGCTCGATACCGAGCAGACATGGCGTCTCCATCGACGGCACCGTCATCGGACACATCATCCACGACGTCTCTCCCCCATGTCGTTGCTTCCTCGGCGGGGACTTCCACAAGAGCACTAGCTGCAGCTGCTCCGGATCTCGCTCGCACTGCGGCTCTGTTCTTGCTGTCGGTCGCGCTGCTGCACTCCTCCTGCTTTCGTTCATGCTGCTGCTCTGCTCTTGCTCTCACTTGCGCTGCTGCTGCTGCTGCACGACCTCCAGCAGCTACATGAGTTGCTGCTTTAGCACTCGATCGCGGTGCTACTGCACGACTTGCTCTCTGCTAGTGCGTTCCCTGCTCGAGCGTCTGCTGATTTAGATCACTACTTCTCTGCTACTAGTGCTCGAACGCCCTAAACATCTATTGCAATGCTCTATTACTAGTTCAATCAGTTTTGACAGTAAAATTCAGTTTCCACTGTGAAGTTCATTTTCTTCAGTTAAGTTCGGAGTGAATAGTACTTACAGCATCTGTCGGAGCGGCCGTGGCACGGCTGATGCGTTTTACATCTAGCACTTTTTGGTGATGTATTTTACATCATTTGTTGCAGATGATATTCGGGTCCCACTTCAGATTAAAATTGTATGTCTTGTCATGCTTCAGCCTCATCGCCGTACACCTTAGTGGAGCTACTCCAACAACGGAACCGTCCATCACAGCGGAGCAGTACCCTCGACGCCATTTCCAGAGGCCTCGGATCTTCTTCGCCGCCTCCGACAGTCACACCAGCATCATCACCATCCTCCACGTCCAACCCAATGATGTTGAGGTCCACAAGGCTATGCCAAAGAGGTTGTACACTCGTCGCATCAGTTTGTTTCTCCATTCCTCTGTTCTTCCAATTCATGTGAGCCAAACACCCAGGTTGACTGAAATCCTATGTTTACAAATGCTCTATTTTGCACGTGCATTCCTATCCTATTCCTGTGTTTTCCCGTCCCTGCGTTTATAGAATCCTCCAATTCTAAGGAGCCCTTACAGATTTACTTCATTTTCAGATTGGCGTCAAAGAAAACTTTGTGTGCTATGTCCTGCTCCTGCCATGCCGTCATCCACCCCACCTGAGGTGCACCATCGACAGAAGTGTTCACTACAGCAGAGATCCCCCCTGTAGACTTTCTTTCGCCGCCTCAGATCATCTTCATCGTTGCCGGCAGCCACGCCAACTGCATTACCATCATCGACTGAGCATATGAACCCGAGGACTACACAGTTCCGGAAGAGAGGTCGCAGTCTTTCGTGTTTGCTTACGTTATACATCGGTTATTATTACCTGCTACTTTATCGTTCAATCTTGAGTTTTGAATTGCCCATGGGTCTCATATCGAGCCAGCAACAAATAGTATTTGTCTACTTTCTGGTTCATCTGGGGTCTTCTATGTGGTTCATGTTGGGTGGGCAACAAACAATAGATGATCCATTGTCTATCTTTTTAAACTAAAGCTATAATCTACCTGCTATCATTAGTTTTGGATCCATCCACTCGTTTGCTACCATCAGTCTTGATTTTTGCATGCACCCCTTAGGCCTTACAAAATCTAACTATTTTTTTATTATGCATGTCAGATATTGTACACAATCGTACTGAACATGTAGAGAAAAAGAGAAGACCGTTGCGTGCGAATATAATGTCATGCAGACGCTGCTCCATGGTGGGCGAAGTGCCCCCCCTCTCCTGCATTTCCAGATTGTATTCCAGAGGAAGATAACTGTTCAGATGGAGATTCAGAAGGAGCCGACCATGCCTCTTTACCACCTGAGGTGTTTGGTCTAACCTGGCATGCTGATGTTGGTCATATCATGCATATGGCGCCTTGCATTATTTACATTATACATCTTATATGTCATCAGCTTAGTTTAGATTTGCTTTGTGTTAATGCCACCTATTTGGTTTCTATATCATACTCCCACCATTCCTATATATTTGTCTTTTTAGAGATTTCAACAAGTGACTACATACAGAACAAAATGAGTGAATCTACATTCTAAAATATGTCTATATACATCCGTATGTGGTAGTCCATTTGAAATCTCTAAAAAGACAAATATTTAGGAATGGAGGGAGTATATGGGGATTATGCAATGCCATCTTCTTTAGCCAGGCATCATATACGTGAATCATGCAATGCCATCCTGTTTAGCCAGTCATCGTATATGTGAATTGTATCGTGCCATATTTTTTTCCATAATGTATTCCATTTGTCAACAATGTTTATACATTCATCTACTCTTCCTGTGCATCATCCATTTGAGTCGGTCATGGGAAAATCTGGAGTGAACACAAGGTCTTCTGAGCAGTCAGTGCTACCTGTCGATGCAGATTTCTTGCTGGTTACAGATAGCTCCTCAGAGGAGGATTCAGAGAGAGATGACCAGTCGTATCCCCCCAAGGTGCATGCTCTAACTTGGCTGGGTTATATTGCTCATATCATGCATATGGTGTCTTGCATTGCCATGCCATCTGCTTAGATTAGACATGCTTTGTGTGAATGCCTCCTGTTTGCTTTCTATATCAGATATGTGAATTATGCAATGCCATGTTTTTTAGCCAGTTATCATATATGTGAATTATGCACCGCCGTGGAGCGAGGCATCATATATGTGAATTATCTCATGCCATCTTTTTTTTAATTATGTATTCCATTTGTCAACAATCTATATATATTGAACTACTCTTCATGTGTATCAGCCATTTGAGCCGGTTATGGAAAAATCTAGAGCAAAAACAAGGTCTTCAGAGCAGGCAATGGTACCTGTTGAAGCATATATCTCGATGGTTACAGGGAGCTCCTCAGAGGAGGATTCAGAGACAGATGACCAGTCCTATATCCCACCTGAGGTGTATGCTCTAAGTTGCAATGTTTATATTTCTCATATGATGCATATGGTGTCTTGCATTGCTTAGTTTAGACATCATATCCACAATATTGAATTCTATCTGCTTAGTTTAGAGATCATACATGCGAGTGCTAGTTGCTTAGTATATGAATCAATTATGTCAATTATATCATGCCATCCTGTATACTTAGACAACATGTATGCGAATTATTTCATCCCAACCTATTTTAGAAAGACATCATATAGTTTTGTCATGTCATCCTGTTTAGGTACTCATCATATGTTGAATTATGCCATTATATCCAGTTAAGTTATCCATCATATATCTGAAACTGTGTCATGCTATCCTGTTTAGTTACGCATCATATATGTGAAATTGTGTCATGCTGTCCTGTTTGGTTAGACAACATATATGTGAATTACCACATCTGTCTATCATACAATGTATGTACGTTCAATTTCTTTTCTTGTTTATCAGCCATTTGAATTGGAGGGGGTGATGGAAATATCTAAGGCAGCAAAAACCCGTTCTTCACAAAAGACAGTGCTACCCGTTGATGCAGATAGAACCATGGTTGTACTGGCCCACAAACTAGCCCCACCACACATAATCGAGACTCTTCTAGATTGCACACTTACATCGTTGGGCAGAGAACCAGCTACAACCCATCTAACCGCAACCCCAGCGGATAGTAACCCACTTATAGTTGACAAAGCACCATGTCCACCACAGAGTACCCCCACACGAGCAGTTTGTAAAGCTAGTGCAGTGCCCAAAGCACAAAGACCACCACAGCTAACCCAAACTCCACGTTTAAAGCAGAAGAGCAACTGTTCTCAGGTCAGATTCCGTAGCTATGGTCGATACTCCTTTGCTGTTGCATCACTATATTTACTCATACCAACTACTTTCGAATTTGATGGATCCAATTGAAACTCCAATTGTGCAACAGGTATGTTTTAAACCTATTTCTTTAACTGGATTGCTGTTCTTGCTCTATGTTGATTTTAGTTTAAGCTGTATAAACAGTCATGTTCTCATGTGATGCACATTACAAGTGTTGCCAATGCTGTGTAATTTCTCACACTTATATTCTGTCTATGCTGCTGTGTCTTAAAAATATATGAGTTGAACTGTGTCTCTATCTTGATTGGGAACATAAACTAGAATGATATGGACAATACAGTGACCATAGTACATAGATATATGTTTGTTTCATGTTGTTATCCTGTCCACCTTACTACTGAACCGGTTTACCAAAATGAGTTTGGTATACTACAAGCTAAACCTATGATGTGTCTGCTTGTTTCTCTTGATAGTATGCAAACATAATATTGGAGAAGAGCACCCCACTATGCAATGGTTGAGAAAGTAATGCAGGTAAGGTTCAAGATAGTGAGACAACCCTGTTGGTCTTCAAGAAAGGTGTTAAAAACAATCTTGTAGACAGTGAGAAAACCCCATAGTCCTGCGTTGATGTAGTGTTCGAGTTACTGGCCAGTACCGCTGGCACAAGCTCTTCGAACTCGCTGCCTGAATCGCTTCGGCTTCTTCAGTCTCAGCTACAAGCTGAAAGGCATCAGTCAGCTGTGCTGCGGCAAGAAGCTGAAGGACTGAGGAAGTCCCTGCATAATTCACATGCGTACTTTCTTGTGCAACAGCAAGCGCTGGAGGATTTAAGCGCCAAACAAGAGAAAGTTAATAAGCTTGCTAAGCATCTTGCCAGCATTATGGGTACCCAGGATGTTGTTTCTTGAACTCTTCTGAAGTGGTTTCAGTTCTGGACTTGTTTTGCTGCGGCGTTTATATGCTGCTGTGTTCCCTATATTTGCACTGGTGGTGAACTTTGATGCCTAGTGGATGTAATATGTGTAATAGCCGTGATAGCCTAGCATAAGTTGCTTGCTTAGTTATTTCCTTGTTGTCTTGTTTATTTGTTTGCTTGTAGTCTTTGCAGTTCTTTTTCCGCGGTTTGCTAGTGGCTGCAATAACCTATTTTTTAAAACTAGGCCACAATAACCATAGGCTAATATTTACTGTAGTGACAATGGGCCTCCTACGAGCCACAGAAACAGTGGGCCTTCTACGGGCTGTAGAAACAATAGGCCTTCTACGGGCCGTAGAAACATTGGGCCTTCTACGGGCCGTAGAAACAATGGGCCTTCTATGGGCCGTATTGTCAATGGGCTTTATACGGGCCGTATGATCGATTGGCCAAACATGGGCCAATAACAGGCCGCATTATGGCCGTAAATGGGCTAGAGTTGGAATCGTCCGTTCATGGGCCGACCATAATGGGCCATCGTTAATAGGCTGTATTTGATGACGCTATGAAAACGGCCCAATGTATTAATGGACCACAATCGGGCCGACTGTAACCACGGGGTGAATTTGGCCCACAAGAAGAAAATGACAGTAACGGGCCGTAAGTAAACGAATGCTCGAAATGAGCCCAAGAATAAATGGGCTCTGAGGAGGCCGAAAGATAACATGGGCTGGAAACGGCCCAACTGAATAACGGGCCCTTAATGGGTATAAAGTGATACACTGTTCATTACGGGCCAATTTCACCACGGGCCGTTAATGGGTCTAACGTGATACACTGTTCATTGCGGGCCAGTTTCACCACGGGCCGTTAATAGGCCAAGAGTTACATAGGGCCTCATATGGGCAGAAAGACGTCATGGGCCATACATGGGCCAGAAGTGAAAATGGGCTGGAATCATATTGGATGGCCCAGATGACGCTACTGGGCCTAATTCGGATAGGGCGTAACGGGCCTTGGGTTAGCGGGTTGTAAATGGGCTATATGCGAACATGCCGTTAAGAGGCTTTCCATGGGCCGGCCCGTCACCTTTTGACCAAGTCAAACGGGCCGGCCTTTTCACAGGAATGGGCCTCTGTTGGGCCGTGCCACGTGTCGATGTATCATAGGCGCCTTCTGTCCAATGAGTGGATGACATCTGTCCCAACAACAAGCCGACACGTGTTTCCTCCAGCCAATGATGATTTTACACGTGGAAAATCCCCATTGGTCGGGGCTGTCAACGGGTTATCGGATCCAAAACCCGACCCGATAGCTTAACGACGTTCCGTTACGGTGGATGCCACGTGTCGGTCACCCTTGACGAAAGCACTTCTGTGACGCACGATTTATCGTCATGGAAGTGGACACTTCCGTGATGATAATTTTGGTAATGTCATGAAACACTTCTATGACAACACATGTATGACTATCTTGATTCTGTCATAAATTTGTCATGGATGTACATGCATGACAAAAAACGCGACCTACTGTGACAAACACGTATCATCACGGAAGTGTATTTTTTTTAGTGTCTATGAATATTATTTGGGTCTTCTCTCAATTCTTATATGCATGATTTGATATCTTTGCAAGTCTCTTTGAATTATCAATTTAAGTTTGGCCTACTAGATTGGTTTTTCTTGCAATGGGAGAAGTGCTTAGCTTTGGGTTCAATATTGCGGTGTCATTTCCCAATGATAGTAGGGGCAGCAAGGCACGTATTGTATTGTTGCCATCAAGGATAAAAAGATGGGGTTTTCATCATATTGCTTGAGTTAATTCCTCTATATCATGTCATCTTACTTAATGTGTTACTCTGTTCTGTATGAACTTAATACTTTAGATGCAGGCAGGAGTCGGTCGATGTGTGTAGTAATAGTAGTAGATGCTGAATCGTTTCGGTCTACTTGACACGGACGTGATGCCTATGTTCATGATTATTGCCTTAGATATCGTCATAATTATGCGCTCTTCTATCAATTGCTCGGCAGTAATTTTTTCACCCATCGTAATATTTGCTTTCTTGGGAGAAGCCACTAGTGAAACCTATGGCCCCCGGGTCTCTTTTCCATCATATAAGTTCTCTTTTCCATCATACTAGTTTCCGATCTACTATTTTGCAATATTTTACTTTTTGATCTATAAACCAAAAATACCAAAAATATTTACTTTACCATTCATCTATCTCTATCAGATCTCACTTTTGCAAGTAACTGTGAAGGATTGACAACCCCTTTATCGTGTTGGGTGCGAGTTGTTGATTGTTTGTGCAGGTATTCGGTGACTTGTGCGTTATCTCCTACTGGATTGATACCTTGGTTCTCAAACTGAGGGAAATACTTACTCTACTTTGCTGCAGCACCCTTTCCTATTCAAGGGAAAAACCAACGCAAGCTCAAGAGGTAGCGGGAAGAATTTCTGGCGCCATTGCCGGGGAGATCTATGTCAAGTCAAGCCATACCAAGTACCCATCATAAACTCTCATCTCTTGCATTACATTATTTGTCATCCGCCTCTCATTTTTCTCTCCCCCACCTCTAAAACGATTTTCGAGAAGATTTGCCTTTTGTCTCTCGTTCACCTCAATTTGCTTTGCTATCATTTTGGCCGAATCAAAGGGGACTTAGGGGTTTCTCCTGAGTTTATCTTTGGATAGCCCCTATGTCCTCTCTAAGCTCATAAATAATGATGCTACACAAAGACCTACCAGGGTTATTAATGAGAGTTTTAACAATTTTGATGAAGATGACCCTGGAATTTTTTGTTATTTGCTTGATGAATCTTTGAAAGATGCTTGCGATAGGCTATTAAGGATCCGAGCTAATTATGTGCCTCAATATCAAATCGAGATTTACTTGAAAAGTTTTTATGTTAGCTTACCCTCTTCTTCTAATAAAGTTTTGGATTATATCTTTGAAGAAGGTTTTCTTGAAGGGGATGCCATCGATACTTATGAAAATATGAAAGCAATATTTGGGCACCCTAAAAGTGAAAACCTTGAATCCACTGCTCTTTTGTGCTTTTATCAGAATGAAATTATCAAAGAGATGAAGGCTAGTTTAGATGCAAATTTTTGAAGTGTGCTTAATCTTTCTTCCACCATTAATGGCCACATACTTTCACAAAATATAAAAATAAGTCCTTTAGATAATAAATTCTCTCTTTATCACCAAAAGGGAGAAGATGACAATACTTAGATCTATTTGCGTTTTATGCCTAGCTAACGGCGTTAAACAATAGTGCTTGTTGGGAGGCAACCCAAATTTATTTGTGTTCTTTACTTTTTTTCCTGTTTAGTAATAAATAATTCATATAGCCTCTGGTCAGATGTGGTTTTATGTTTTAATTAGTGTTTGTGCGAAGTTAAACCTTTAGGATAACTTATGGTGATAGCTGTGTTGATCCGGCTGAAAATCAGAAACTTTTGCACCTAGGAAAATAATTTTTAAAATTCACAGAAACGTACTTTTGATCTGATTCTTTTTTCTCTAGATTGGAACACAAATTTCTCAGGCCATCCTAATTTTTTAGAATTTTTGGATTTACAGAAGTATTCGAGAGTTACAGATGGCTACAGACTATTCTGTTTTTGACAGATTCTGTTTTCTGCGTGTTATTTGCTTATTTTGATGAATCTATGGGTAGTACCGGGAGGTATGAACAATGGAAAAGTTGGAATACAGTAGATATTACACCAATATAAATAAATAATGAGTTTGCAACAGTACCTTAAAGTGGTGATTTATTTTCTTATACTAACGGAGCTTATGCGATTTTCTGTTGAGTTTTGTGTTGTGAAGTTTTCAAGTTTTGGGTAAGGATTTGATGGACTATGGAATAAGGAGTGGCAAGAGCCTAAGCTTGGGGATGCCCAAGCCAACCCAAGGTAATATTCTAGGACAACCAAAATCCTAAGCTTGGGGATGCCCTGGAAGGTATCCCCTCTTTCGTCTTCGTCTATCAGTAACTTTACTTGAGGCTATATTTTTATTCACCACATGATATGTGTTTTTCTTGGAGCGTCTTATATGATTTGATTCTTTTCTTTTTAATTTACCACAATCATCCTTGATGTACACACCTTTTGGGAGAGTCACGCATGAATCATGATTTATTAGAATACTCTATGTGCTTCACTTATATCTTTTGAGATAGGCAATATTGCTCTAGTACTTCACTTATATCTTTTTAGAGCACGTCATTGGCTCTTTTTTATAGAAATTTATGAACTCTATTGCTTCACTTCTATTATTTTGAGAGTCCTTTAGAACAGCATGGTAATTTGCTTTGGTTATAAATTTAGTCCAAATATGATAGGCATCCAAGAGGGATATAATAAAAACTTTCATATAAAGTGCGTTGAATACTATGAGAAGTTTGATTCTTTATGATTGTTTTGAGATATGAAGATGGTGATATTAGAGTCATGCTAGTGAGTAGTTGTGAATTTGAGAGATACTTATGTTAAAGTTTGTGATTCCCGTAGCATGCACGTATGGTGAACCGTTATGTGATGAAGTCGGAGCATGATTTATTTTTTGATTGTCTCCCATATGAGTGGTGGTCGGGGATGAGCGATGGTGTTTTCCTACCAATCTATCCCCCTAGGAGCTTGCGGGTAGTACTTCGTTTCAATAACTAATAGATTTTTGCAATAAGTATGTGAGTTCTTTATGACTAATGTTGAGTCCACGGATTATACATAGTCTCACCCTTCCACCATTGCTAGCCTCTCTTGTGCCGCGCAACTCTTGCTGGTACCATACACCCACCATATACCTTCCTCAAAACAGCCACCATACCTACCTATTATGGCATTTCCATAGCCATTCCGAGATATATTGCCATGCAACTTTCCACATTTCTGTTTATTATGACACACTTCATCATTGTCATATTGCCTTGCATGATCTTGTAGTTGACGTAGTATTTGTTGTAAAGCCACCTTTCATAATTCTTTCATCCATGTCACTCTGGATTCATTACACATCCCGATACACCGTCGGAGGCATTCACATAGTCATATTTTGTTCTAAGCGTTGAGTTGTAATTTTTCGAGTTGTAAGTAAATAAAAGTGTGATGACCTTCATTATTAGAGCATTGTCCCATGTGAGGAAAGGATGATGGAGGCTATGATTCCCCCACAAGTCGGGATGAGACTCCGGACGAGAAATAAAAAAAAGAAAAAAGCGGCCAAAGAAGCCAAGAAAAAAAAGAATAGAAAAAATGAGAGAAAAAGAGAGAAGGGACAATGTTACTATCGTTTTTCCACACTTGTGCTTCAGAGTAGCACCATGATCTTCATGATAGAGAGTCTCCTATTTTGTCACTTTCATATACTAGTGGGAATTTTTCATTATAGAATTTGGATTGTATATTCCAATGATGGGCTTCCTCAAATTGCCCCAGGTCTTCGTGAGCAAGCAAGTTGGATGCACCCCCACTTAGTTTCTTTTTGAGCTTTCATACACTTATAGCTCTAGTGCATCCGTTGCATGGCAATCCCTACTCACTCACATTGATATCTATTAATGGACATCTCTATAGCCCATTGATACGCCTAGTTGATGTGAGACTATCTTCCTCTTTTTGTCTTCTCCACAACCACCATATTCTCTTCGACCATAGTGCTATATCCATGGCTCATGCTCATGTATTGCGTGAAATTTGAAAAAGGTTGAGAACATAAAAAGTATGAAACAATTGCTTGGCTTGTCATCGGGGTTATGCATGATTTAAATATTTTGTGTGATGAAGATAGAACATAGCCATTTTATATGATTTCGTAGGGATAGCTTTCTTTGGCCATGTTACTTTGAGAAGACATGATTGCTTCATTAGTATGCTTGAAGTATTATTGTTTTTATGTCAATATTAAACTTTTGTTTTGAATCTTTCAGTTCTGAACATTCATGCCACAATAAAGAATTACATGGATAAATATGTTAGGTCGCATTCCACATCAAAAATTCTGTTTTTGTCATTTACTTACTCAAGGACGAGCAGGAATAAAGCTTGGGGATGCTTGATACATCTCCAACGTGTCTATAATTTTTGATTGTTCCATGCTATTATACTATCTATTTTGGATGTTTTATATGCATTAATATGATATTTTATATTATTTTTGGGACTAACCTATTAACCTAGAGCCCAGTGCTAGTTTTTATTTTTTTGCCTGTTTTAGAGTTTCGCAGAAAAGGAATACCAAATAGAATGAAACTTTTGCGATGATCTTTCTTGGACCAGAAGCAAACCAGGAGACTTGGACATGAAGTCGGAGATGCAATGTGGCAACCACGAGGGTGGAGGGCGCGCCCACCTACCTCGTGGGCCCCTCCGAGCACTCCTTACCTAATTCTTTCACCTATATATATACTCTTATACCCCAAAACCATCAGGGGGAGCCACGAAAACACTTTTCCACCACCGCAAGGCACGTATTTGTTTTCCTTGTAATGGGAGAAGTGCTTGGCTTTGGGTTCAATCTTGCGGTGTCCTTTCCCAATGATAGTAGGGGCAGCAAGGCACGTATTGTATTGTTGCCATCGAGGATAAAAAGATGGGGTTTTCATCATATTGCTTGAGTTAATTCCTCTACATCATGTCATCTTACTTAATGTGTTACTCTGTTCTTTATGAACTTAATACTCTAGATGCGGGCAGGAGTCTATCGATGTGTGGAGTAATAGTAGTAGATGCAGAATCGTTTCGGTCTACTTGACACGGATGTGATGCCTATGTTCATGATCATTGCCTTAGATATCGTCATAATTATGCACTCTTCTATCAGTTGCTCGACAGCAATTTGTTCACCCACGTAATATTTGCTATCTTGAGAGAAGCCACTAGTGAAATCTATGGCCCCCGAGTCTCTTTTCCATCATATAAATTCGATTTTCCATCATACTAGTTTCTGATCAATATTTTGCAATCTTTTACTTTCCGATCTATAAATCAAAAATCCAAAAATATTTACTTTACCGTTTATGTATCTCTATGAGATCTCACTTTTGAAAGTAACCATGAAGGGATTGACAGTCCCTTTATCGCGTTGGGTGCAAGTTGTTGATTGTTTGTGCAGGTATTTTGTGACTTGTGTGTTGTCTCCGACTAGATTGATACCTTGGTTCTGAAACTAAGGGAAATGCTTACTCTACTTTGCTGCATCACCCTTTCCTCTTCAAGGGAAAAACCAATGCAAGCTCGAGAGGTACCAGAAATATAACAATTGTTGAACCAAACTGTTAATGGAACATCACATTTTGGAAGATCAGATTTCATATTAACATTACAAAAGACAATTCACTAGAAGGCACCGGTCGTGGACTCAAGAAAACACCACGAACCGTCGTTTAAAGCAGCCAACCACATGGCGGCATCCACACGTGAGGCGTCAACGATGGCCTCGACGGAGAGGTGGCCCTCCATGACCTGGTGGTCGGCATGCATGGCAGCCATCGCGACCTCATCCGCGCGTGCGGCCGTGATTTACTTCTCCGCTCCCAGATGCTCCTTGAGCTCCTGGCTATACTATCTGCACCATGGCTTTGGGTGGCGCTTATTTGGAGGATGGGGTGGTGATATGTGTGGAAGGTGTTGCGATCATGATGGATGGAGAAGGAGGAGGAGGATGGGGGTAGGGTGTGGATTACCTGACTATATCGAGGAGGCCACCCAGCAGGAAGGACCGTCACCGGCGAGGACGCGGCGCTGCAAGCAAGCAGTGATGGTTTGAACTTGGTAAGGAAGGAGGAAATAGTGGAAATGTGGCTTTTGGCCGGGGGGAGGGGGCGGAGAGCTAGATATTTCTGTGGTTGACAAAAAAATTCCCGGTGCAACGAAAAACTTGCGCGCAAGTGTGGTTGACGCGCGGGCGATGGACTGTAGCCGACGAAGCTTCTAGCGTAAGCCATACATGAGGGTGTGCTACTTGTAAGCTGCATTGGGATTTTCCCCGAAGAGGGGGGGGGAGATGCAGTACAGTAGTGATAAGTATTTCCCTCAGTGAGAACCAAGGTTTATCGAACCAATAGGAGAATCATGCAAAGCCTCATGAACAACACCTACACACACAAAAGAAAATACTTGCACCCAGCGCGAGCAAGAGGGTTGTCAATCCCCTTGAACTTGTTACTTGCAAGGATCAAATCTTGTATAGGTTAATGGAAAAATTGAAAAACAAAATAAATGAAGAAAAATTGCAACAAAGGAATTTAGGTTTTAGTAATATGATGATGGTAGACCCGGGGGCCATATTTTTCACTAGAGGCTTCTCTCTCGAGCACATAGCATACGATGGGTGAACCAATTACTGTTGGGAAATTGATAGAAAAGCGCATAGTTTTGACTGTTGGATTCAGGTCTCCGCAGACCCAAGGAAGGTTCGAACTCTGGGGCGTGTGAGAAGAACTGAATAAATCCAGACAACCAGCCCGTCGCCCTAAGTGTAGCTCGAGTCACACGAAGAAGGGAGAAGATGGGCACGACACTTTACCCAGGTTCGGGCCACCTTGCGGTGTAAGACCCTACTCCTGCTTTGAGGTGGATTGGCCTCACGAGGGGCTGAGGATGAACTAGTACAAGGGATGAACAACCTCACGAGGTCTGCTCTAGTGAGGGTGGAAAGGATTTGATCGGGTAGTCCCTTTCTATGGTGGTGGCTAACCTATACATATAGTGGCCTCGATCCTCTTCCCCAAAACGTAGGCGGGAAGGGATCCCACACTGCCCAATTTGAAAGGGGACAAGCAGTACATCTTATCCTGATGAAAGGTGGTCTTCGCCTGCAACTTCTGGTCGTGACGCTGTGGTGGGCTCGATGATGACATCCGTCTTGGTGGTCTTGGTCTCGTTGCACTGGAATAGAAACCTTTACCAGATTCCTCGGGAATCCACGTCTGCGCTTGCCTCCTTAGCACCAAAGAGGAAACTGCATCCTCTGCGCCCGCCTGCCTTGGTCATCATGGCTTGCGTCACGGTAACCTCCTGAGGATGGGTACCTGCATAGAAATCTCCGCTCCTCAGGAGGCAGCCTGGGAAGGCCGCTCCCTCGGGAGGTCTTGGAGTTGACCGCCTCGCAAGGCTTGGCCCCTCGCGAGGGTCTTGTCTTGGCGAGCTTGTAGATGGGCCATACCAGGCCATCAAAGCAATGACGCTGTGGGTCGCAGGCAGGCAAGTCCGGGTACCCTCGTTCCCAGAACACCGACAGTAGGCCCCGGGCCCAAGGTGCACTCGAACTTGGCTTTGAGGTGAAGCCAAAGGACAGGGCGAAGCGTCGCGGGCCCCAATAGCCTGCAAGGCAGGCTGATGCGTGGCGCTTGATGGAACATGGGCGTCTCCACTTCCCCATGCCGCCTCGGCAACTGCCCAGGCTGACAAAAGGCTGGCGCCCGCTACCAAGCCATCATTGCCTTCTCTCCGCCTTGCTCTAGATCCCCCTTCTCCCAGCCGAGAGCATCTCCAGATCCAACCTCATTCCTCGTTCCCTCTGCACCTCTTCCTCGAAGATCTCGCGAATGGCATCCGGGAAGGCGAAACCTGCCGTGCTGGTCGCGAGCTCCTCCTCCTCTCGTATGCCGGACCTCGGCACGTCCTCCATCACCGAGGAGAGGCACCTTGCCGACGTGCTCCCGCTGACAGTGAGCAACGACAACGAGTGGAAGGAGACCATCCACCTGGCCGGCTCCACCGAGCAAAGGACCTTGGCGCAGACGTTTTATCCCTTCTTCCTCCATAGTGTCTTTGCAGGGCTTGTCCCACCCTTCTCCGGGTTCTTCACCACCGTGCTCGAACACTACCAGGTTTAGGCCTTACATCTTCAGCCCAACTCCATTTTCCTCCTGTCGAGCTTTGCCTTTTGAGGCATTCGCGGGCGTGATGCCCTCCATTTCGCTCCTCTGGCACTTCTTCTACCCGCGGCTGCATGATTCAACCCAGTGCTCCAGCTGCGTATCCTTCACCGCGGTCCACAAGAGCAACGTGCTCATGAGGGTCGGGAAGAAGGTGGAAAGCTTCCAGCGCCGGTGGGTCTTCATGGACGCCAAGGTCTCAACACGCGGCTGGAACTTCCAACCCAGCTGTCGAAGGAGCTCGACAGGTAGGGTCACGACAAGTTCTCCGACCCCTTGGCAGCGCCAGTCGTGAAGAAGATGACCATAGACATGGAGGCCAGGGTGCTGACGGTAGACATGCTCGTCAAGGAGTTCCCGATGCAACACCTGGCCACGCTCCAGACCCGCACACGCCCCATGTGGGAGTTCCAGGGCGCAGAGGACGACAACCGGCTGCACTTAGGAAGTTTGACGGGCGAACAGCTGGATAGGGCCATGAACACTCTGCTCGAGGGCGACCCGGGAGACCTCCTAGAAGCCCACATGCCGCTATACCGTCGCGCCGACAGGGAGGCGCTGGTAGCCTCCATGCCCGTCTTCAATGAGCTGGGGCTCGTGCCGCCCGAGCTCCCCGGTGCTGGTGTCGACAATTCCGGCAGAGAAGGCGAGGAGGACTCGGTGGCGACTGAGGGCGACGTGGCGGAGATCTCTCCTCCGTCCCAGAGCAAGCTTATCCACGGCCTCTTGGACGACGATGACGCCATCGAGCCCCAGGCCATGGAATCCCCGTAATCCACCAGGTTCGTCACAAGGTCTGGGCCCCCCCCTCAGGACCTGCAAAGGCCAGGCCAAGCAACCCCGAAGAAGAGCGGGGCAACACCTCCTCCTCGAGGTGACGCCTCTGCCTCGCTGATCATCGGTGCCGTACCGAGGACGGACGACACACGCCTCAACAACCCCCAAGACATGGTGAAGGCCGCGCCAAGGAAGATCGGAGGTGCCCCGACCCTAGCTGGGAAAAGGGCGTACATGGCCTCTGACGATTAAGTGCCTTACCTTGTCTTTGTTTCTTGCCCTTCGATATTGTGCTCATAACGCTCCCCTCCTGGTAACCAGGATGGCACCATGGTGAAGAAGAGGAAGGAAGGAGCCGGGTGTTGGGGAACGTAGCAGAAATTCAAAATTTTCTACGCATCACCAAGATAAATATATGGAGAGACTAGCAACGAGAGAGAGGGAGTGCATCTTCATACCCTTGAAGATCGCTAAGCGGAAGCGTTACAAGAACACGGTTGATGGAGTCGTACTCGCGGCGATTCAAATCGCGGAAGATCCGATCTAGCGCCGAACGGACGGCACCTCCGTGTTCAACACACGTACAGCCCGGGAATGTCTCCTCCTTCTTGATCCAGCAAGGGGAGAGGAGAAGTTGAGGGAGAACTCCGACAGCAAGACGGCATGGTGGTGGTGGAGTTCGTGGTATTTCTACAGGGCTTCGCCAAGCACTACGAAGGAGGAGGAAGAGTTGGAGGAGGGAGAGGGCAGCGCCAGGGAAGAGGTGCGGCTGCCCTCCCACCCCTCCACTATATATAGGGGCAAGGTGAGAGGGGGAGGAGCCCTAGGTTTCCCCTAGGGGCGGCGGCCAAGCAGATTGGATCTCCCTTGGGAAAATCCTAGGGAGACTTGTCCCCCAAGCCAAGCAGGTGGAGGATTGCCTCCCAAGCCAGGTGGAGGCGCCCCACCTCCCCAAATAATGTGGGAAAGGGTGTGGGGGGGCGCACCACCCCTTAGTGGGCTGGCTTTCCCCTTCCCCTTTGGCCCATGAGGCCCTCCAACACTTGCCGGGGCTCCTGAAACACCTTTCGGTCATGCTGGCCATAGCCTGGTACCCCCGGAACACTTCCGGACTCCAATACCCTTCGTCCAATATATCCATCTTCACCACCGGACCATTCCGGAACTCCTCGTGACATCCGGGATCACATCCGGGACTCCGAACTACCTTCAGTAACCACATACTATTTCCCATAACAACTCTAGCGTCACTGAACCTTAAGTGTGCAGACCCTACGGGTTTGGGAACTATATAGACATGACCGAGATGTTCTCTAGCCAATAACCAACAGCGGGATCTGGATACCCATGTTGGCTCCCACATGTTCCACGATGATCTCATCGGATGAACCACGATGTCGGGGATTCAATCAATCCCGTATAAAATTCCCTTTGTCAATCGGTATGTTACTTGCCCGAGATTGGATCATCGGTATCCCAATACCTCGTTCAATCTCGTTACCGGCAAGTCACTTTACTCGTTGCGTAATGCATGATCCCGTGACTAACTACTTAGTCACGTTGAGCTCATTATGATGATGCATTGCCGAGTGGGCCCAGAGATACCTCTCCGTCATACGAAGTGACAAATCCCAGTCTCGATTCGTGCCAACCCAACAGAAACCTTTCGGAGATACCTGTAGTGCACCTTTATAGCCACCCAGTTACGTTATGACGTTTGGTACACCCAAAGCACTCCTACGGTATTCGGGAGTTACACAATCTCATGGTCTAAGGAAATGATACTTGACATCAGAAAAGCTTTAGCAAACGAACTACACGATCTTGTGCTATGCTTAGGATTTGGGTCTTGTCCATCACATCATTCTTCTAATGATGTGATCCCATTATCAATGACATCCAATGTCCATGGTCAGGAAACCATAACCATAACCATCTATTGATCAACGAGCTAGTCAACTAGAGGCTCACTAGGGACATGTTGTGGTCTACGTATTCACACATGTATTAGGTTTCCAGTTAATACAATTATAACATGAACAATAGACAATTATCATGAACAAGGAAATACAATAATAACCATTTTATTATTGCCTCTAGGGAATATTTCCAACACCGGGACCCCAGAGGAGCGACCGCTTGCCACAGCCATGCCAGCTCCGGCACAGGCAGAAGAGGTCTCCTCGCACTCCCTCGTGACGGAGCAGGCCCCCTAAGGCATGGTGGTGGAACCTGAGGAGAAGTCTGCCCCCTCGGGCCAGCAGGCCCCGGAGCCGTCCATTCCCACCGTGCCCGCGGTGGGTTCGGAGGCTCCATTGCCCCAAGTTGCCCTTTCGACTGCCTCTCTGGCAATAACGCCAGCCCATGCGCTGGTGCCGCCTCCTCCCCAGGCCCTTGTACTAGCGGAATGTGGCCCCCACGTCAGGCCAGGGGCCCAAGAGGAAGCCTATGCCATGCTGGATCAGCTCCGGACTGACCTCGAAGACGCCAACAGGTGCTTGGTGTGGGAACGCATGGGGCTGATCTTAGGGTGGCTTCAAGCCAATACGTTCGCCAGGACTGCCTGGGCCGGGTTGAGGCTGCCGTCGCGAAGAGCAAGAGGGAGGCCGACGTAGCCACGGGGGCTCGCGACGTGGCGCTGGCCGATGCGGCATCCGCCAAAGAGCGCTGCGGGAAGGCGGAGGCCGAGCTGAGGGCTCTCCATGAGGAGCAGGCTACCCGCACCCAACGACTTCAGCAACAAGAGGAGGAGCTCAAGGCGTGTGAGGTGATGCTCACCGATCGCGACACCAAGCCGGCCCAGGTGACCGCGACCAAGCCATGGAACGGGACCGCCTGGGCAAGCTGAAGGAAGAGGTGGACAAAGCCCATGCGTCCCATGCCTAGCATGTCTCCAAGGCGACATCCCAGCTAGAGGACAGGGGGAAGATCGTCGCTCTCATCGAGAAAGCGGGGGCTGTGGAACGCGAGGCCTTCCTCTCCCTCGAGCTCAGGTATCGCGAGGCGCTGAGCTCCATCCACGGGGGAGGGTACGAAGATCCGCTAGCAACTCCGGAGGACGGCCTTGCTGGGCTTCTCCCCAAGCTCGCTAAGGAGCTTGATGGTGCCGCCGCTCGAGTGGACTCCTGGGTGGAGGGGGAATGCCACACGCTTTTTACGGCGGCCACGATGCGTGTTTTCAGCCACCTCCACCTCCGGGACCTTGGCTTTGACTCTGGCGCACTGATCGAACCAGTGGCTCTTGAGTTCCGCACCACCATTGTTGAGGCCATGAAGGGGCAGGTGGATGCCTTGCTGGGGTAGTTCGTCTGCATCCTCGACCTGCAGCCCTGGCGGCAGAGGCCAGTGGAGGCGAAGATGGTGGTGGCGTCGTCGATGACGGGCTTCCGGTGACCAGGGCGAGCAGCAGTAGTGACCAGGGCGACGGTGGCGTTTCTTCCAGGTTTGTGCCTGCAACATTTATTGTGCCATGTGGAGGCATAATAACTTCTGCTTGAACTTCCGGAACATTATGTCTTGTAATAACTTGATGGAACTCCGCGATTTATTTTTAGTGCTTGGCTCCTTTCATGTTTGCCTCAACATTCTACGTTGGCAGGGCCCAGCCCTGCGCATGCCTCAACCGCCGTTGGGGCGTCCGGATCTCCGAGACGAGACCAAGGGGCGAGGGGCTATTTGACTAGTGAGGCCCTTGAGTCGCGATGCTCAGGGGTCCCCCTTGACGCACAAACAACCTCAATGTTCTGCGTCAGCAGGGCCAGGCCCCACGCATACCTCGACCGCTGTTGGGGCGTCTCGATCACCAGGACAAGACCAAGGGGTGAGGGGCTACGTGAACAGTGAGGCCCCTGAATCACGATGCTCATGGGTCCCGCTTGATGTGCGAACGACTCTCAGGAAGGAAAAGCGAGCAGTCGTTCAAGCCAATCTGGAGTCCTCCATACCTTTTCTCACCAGCTTTCTTCGAGGGGGGACACGAGAAGTCCAGGTGCATGTACCTGGTAGGGCGGCGTATGCCAGGCGTGGCCTGGCCACAGCCCCCGTGTCCAGCCCCCTCGTGTGATCCTCCTGGGAGAAAGTCGTGAGGTGTTACTAGGCGAAGATCCGAGAGGCTGTCCTGAGGTTGGCGCGGCCACGAGGGCGCCTTCCGTTGTTTATTCACCAGCACGGAGCATGGTGCTTCCACTCTATCATGGGCATAGCCGCTCCTTGGCCGTGTCATCCGCCATCACGGAGCATGGGGCTTCCACTAGTGTGTGGATGGGAGTTCCCTCTGGGGAGACTCCAGGGCATGTACAACCCTGTTCGTACGTGTGGCTAGCACGACAGAACTGGAGGAGGTGTATTTGGGCACTCGTGAGCCAGCGCGGGACTCATGAGGCCCTACCTCAAGGCGGGTTGCGCTTGAATTTTTAGTGCGGGGCGCTTGTAAGCAACCTTTGAGATGTTGAGGTGGCCTGCGTTGAGTGAATCTCCGGAGGACATCACATGAGCAGGCCAAACATCAACGACCCCAGGAGGTGACATGAACGGGGCCAGCCTGCCAGACAGAGCTCAGCTGTTGGGTTTATCAACGCTGCAGGGACAGACCCGAGCACACACGCCGTGCCCAGCCTTCTCATGCAATAATCCTAAAGAAAGACAACCGGCGCGCGGATCCCGTGGCGGCAAGGCACCGTGTCGCACGCCGTGACTCATCCACCCTCGATTAGCTCATGCGAGAACAAGGCACCAAAGACGACGGGAGGTGACGTGCACGGGAGCTGGCCCGCGAGACAAAGCTTTGCCACTTGGATTTAGCGACGCTGCAGGGACGGACCCGAGCAAAGACACCGTGTCAGTCCTTAATCGTGAGGTGGTCGTGGGTGGGTTCATGACAGCACACGACATTCATGGTGGCGAAGCACTTGACATGCAGGTTGTAATATTTTAAAAACTCATAAAAGGCGAAGCCACTTCTGATACATGTGCAAAACGATACAGGCTGAAGGGGTGGGCCCTAATAGCTTGAGGACAACACAGCCCGTGGGGTGCCCTCAACTGAACAAACCAAAAAGTCACCTGGCACCATGGTTGCTGGAGTGTTGGAGTAGCTGAAGACGTGTGCTATAGAGGTCGCTCCTCACGAGCCGGGAGGCTCCAGAGGTCCAGGGGCTCGCGAGGGTCTGGCACCTCCTCTGCCAGGACCGCTTGGCGCCTTGCATCATGGGCCGCCAAGACTCCCTGCATGAGGCCCTAGTACGTGGCAGCCGTGTTCAGCAGGCCGAACGGCATGCAGAAATAGGCGCAGGGATAGCCCCTGCTCCGCCCGATGCGGGATGGCCAGAAGAGCTCCTGAGAAGCAGCCCTGTTGAGGCTTGGGTTGTTGACGCAGACGCGTAGCTCGCCACGCATGTCAGGGGCGGCAGCCGCACTGGATAGTGTGAGGCAACGCTCACCACGCACGGCTCGTGCCTCCTGAAGCTCCTCGATCGCCTTGGTGATGAACTCCTTAGCACCTGGCGCCCTTGCGCCTTGCTGACGGGGGCGTGCATTGAAACACGCCCCCACGTGGTGCCCGGACACCTCCCTTGTGACACTGGTCAGGTCAGAGGCCCTCCAGATAAGAGCCCCCGAGCACATCCTAAGAGGGGCACCAGGCATGCCTTCCTATGCGAGAGGGAAGGGCGCCCCAGCAATGGGTGCGGGGCCTAAGGCACGGTGAATAGGCGCCTCGATCTCTTGACGACCCTTTGGGAGGACCTGCTTCTTCTTATTGGGGATGGTCTCAGGAGGCAGAGTGGCACCATCCTCGTCCGGGTTCTCGACTGCCGCGGCCTGGTAGGTGGCGCTCAAGGGAGCACACCGCATCCTTTTCGTCACAGGCGATCATGATGATACCGACACTTCCGGGCATCTTGAGGACATTGTAGCCGTGGTGAGTCACTGCTATTAACTTGACAAGGGCCGGGTACCCGAGGATGGCATTGTACGGGAGATGGATGTGGACGACGTCAAAGTCGATGAGCTCGGTGTGGTAGTTGTCGCGCTTGCCGAAGGTGACAGCAAGGCGGATCTGCCGTATGGGAATGGTGGAGCCATTGGTGACTCCTGAGAAAGGCTTGGTGGGTAGAAGCTGGTCGTAGGGTATTTGGAGCGTCTCAAACATCTCGACGGAAAAAACATTGAGCCCCCCGCTGCCATCGATGAGGGTCTTGGTGACGCGAACGTTGCTGATGGTTGGCGTGCAGAGCATCGGGAGTGCGCCAGCGGTGGTTGAGCACTTGAGTTGGTACATGGAGTTAATGGTGATGGCGTGCTTGGACCACCTGAGGAGACCCGACACCTCAAGCTTGGGGAGGGCCGCGTTCACCTCACGAGTGAACTGCTTGAAGATGCGATGAGAGGCGGGGGCCTGAGCACCATCCAGGATGCAGGTGATCGTCCGAGGCTCTTGGAAGACCCCAGTGCCATCATCTTGGCGGTTGTCATTGTTCCTCCTTGGCGGTGGCGGCAACGGAGGGAGGCCAGCATTGCCCTGAGGACGGTCCTCACGAGGCCGGTCATGCCAAGGGCCATCACTAGGCTGGCCCTACCAGTGGTCCTCACGAGGCTGATCAAGCCAGTCCTGGCAGTGGTCGCAGTTGTCCCAGCAGCCTCCACCGTGGCCGTAGCGTGGTAACTGCGCTCGGGGCGGCAGCCAAGGTGCCTATCGTGCATTTCACTGAGCTCCCGGCAGTCGTTGGTATTGTGACTGTGGACATTGTGGAAGACGCAGAACGGGCGGTTGGCCCTGGGAGGCTTATCTTGGTCATGGCCACGCTTCATCTCGGGCTTCGCGGCCAGCACAGCATGGCCCTTATGCTTCACCTCCTTAGCTTTGGCCTTCTTGTCTTCAGGATCGACCTCCGAGAGCTCTTGGAGGAAGAGGCGTCCTTCCTCTGCCCTCGTGCATCTGGCTGCCATGTTGAACATCTCCAGAGCCGAACACAAGTCCTTGTGGATGGCAAGCTCCTCCTTCATCTTGACATCCCAGACACCATCAGAGAACACCGAGATGATGTTCTCATCCGACACCTTCAGGATATTGAGGCGAACGTTGGTGATGCGTTGTATGTACTTGTGCAAGGTTTCGCTCAGCTGCTGCCTTATGTGCCGCAGGTCGCCTGCTACATGGGAGCGATCGTGATTGCCTTGGAAGTTAGTGATGAAGTGCTCAGCAGCTCGTCCCAGGAGGAGATTGACCCCACTGGGCATTTTAGGAGCCAAGAACGCGCGCCATCCTTGAGGGACATGGGGAACCAGTTCGCCATGACCTTGTCGTTGCCATTCGCCGCCTTGATGCTCATCTTGTAGAGCTGGAGGAACTCAGCGGGGTCAGGGGTGCCGTCGTAGCATGGAGGAAGATCTGGCTTGAACTTGCTGGGCCAAATGACGCGGCACAGCTCCGGCGTGAAAGCACGGCAGCCTGCCGCACTCACAGGTGCCGGTCGCATGGGGGGAGCTTGGTATTGACGCCCGTGCACTAGCCTCTGGTAGCACGCGGTCTTTACGCGGTGGCGCCGGAAGGGCGCGCACATTGACCTGCAGCCGCTACACCACCTGACAACTTTCCTCATCGCGCGCTGGCGCCCTGCATGGTGATTCGCACCAGGGTGCCTCACGCCTAGGCTCTGGGTCCGCCCATGTAGGGGAGGGGGAGGAGGCATGCCATGGGCCACTGCTACCTCTTGAGATTGTGTTGGTTTTCCCTTGAAGAGGAAAGGGTGATGCAGCAAAGCAGCGTAAGTATTTCCCTCAGTTTTGAGAACCAAGGTATCAATCCAGTAGGAGAGGACACACAGGTCACTGAATACCTGCACAAACAATCAAGAACTTGCAACCAACGCGATAAAGGGGTTTTCAATCCCTTCACGGTCACTCGCAAAAGTGAGATCTGATAGAGATAGGTAAACGATAAAGTAAATATTTTTGGTATTTTTGGTTTATAGATTGGAAAGTAAAGATTACAAAATAGTAGATCTGAAACTAGCAAGATGTGAACGAGATTCAGTAATATGGAAAAGAGATCCAGGGGCCATAGGTTTCACTAGTGGCTTCTCTTGAGATAGCATATATTAAGGTGCGTGAACAAATTACTGCCCAGCAATTGATGGAAAAGCACATAATTATGATGACATCTAAGGCAATGATCATGAACATAGGCATCATGTCCGTGTCAAGTAGACCGACTCCTGCCTGCATCTACTACTATTACTCCACACATCAACCGCTATCTAGCATGCATCGAGAGTATTAAGTTCATAAAGAACGGAGTAACACATTAAGCAAGATGACATGATGTAGAGGAATTAACTCAACCAATATGATGAAAACCCCATCTTGTTATCCTCGATGGCAACAATACAATACGTGCCTTGCTGCCCCTACTGTCACTGGGAAAGGACACCGTAAGATTGAACCCAAAGCTAAGCACTTCTCCCATTGCAAGAAAGATCAATCTAGTAGGCCAAACTAAACCGATAATTCGAAGAGACTTGCAAAGATATCAAATCATGCATATAAGAATTCAGAGAAGAACCAAATAATATTCATAGATAATCTTGTTCATAAACCCACAATTCATAGGATTTTGGCAAACACACCGCAAAAGAGTATTACATCGAATAGATCTCCAAGAACATTGAGGAGAACATGGTATTGAGAATCAAAGAGAGAGAAGAAGCTATCTAGCTAATAATTATGGACCTGAAGGTGTGTGGTAAACTACTCATGCTTCATCGGAGAGGTAACGGTGTTGATGTAGAAGCCCTCCGTGATTGAACCCCCCTCCGGCAGGATGCCGGAAAAGGCCCCAAGAAGGGATCACTCGGGTATAGAAGGTTGCGGCGGTGGAAAAGTGGTTTCGTGGCTCCCCCTGATGTTTTTAGGGTATAAGAGTATATGTAGGCAAAGGAACTAGGCCAGGGGAGCTACGAGGGGCCCATGAGGGTGGGGGGCGCGCCTACCCCCTTGGGCGCACCCTCCTGCCTTGTGGGTTCCTTGTTGCATCTCCGAATTCATCTCCAAGGCTTCTTGTTTGCTTTCGGTCCAAGAAAGATCATCACAAAGGTTTCATTCCGTTTGTATTCGGTTTGGTATTCCTTTTCTGCAAACTCTAAAATAGGCAAAAATACAGAAACTGGCACTAAGCCCTCGGTTAATAGGTTAGTCCCAAAAATAATATAAAATAGCATATTAATGCCCATTAAACATCCAAAATAGATAATATAATAGCATGGAACAATCAAAAATTATAGATACGTTGGAGACGTATCAAGCATCCCCAAGGTTAATTCCTGCTCGTCCTCGAGTAGGTAAATGATAAAAACAGAATTTTTGATGTGGAATGCTACCTAACATTTTTATCCATGTAATTTTCTTTATTGTGGCATGAATGTTCAGATCCAAAAGATTCAAGACAAAAGTTTAATATTGACATAAAAACAATAATATTTCAAGCATACTAACAAAGCAATCATGTCTTCTCAAAATAACATGGACAAAGAAAGCTATCCCTACAAAATCATATAGTCTGGCTATGCTCTATCTTCATCACACAAAATATTTAAATCATGCACAACCCCGGTTTCAACCAAGCAATTGTTTCATACTTTAGTATTTTCAAATTTTCTCAGTCATCACGCAATACATGATCGTGAGCCATGGACATAACACTATAGTGAATAGAATGGTCACATCAACTGGGCGTATCAACGGGCTATGGAGATGCCCATCAATAGATATCAATGTGAGTGAGTAAGGATTGCCATGCAACGGATGCACTAGAGCTATAAGTGTATGAAATCTCAAAAATAAACTAAGTGGGTGTGCATCCAACTTTCTTGCTCATGAAGACCTAGGGCATTTTGAGGAAGCCCATCATTGGCATATACAAGCCAAGTTCTATAATGAAAATTCCCACTAGTATATGAAATTGGCAACATAGGAGACTCTCTATCATGAAGATCATGGTGCTACTTTGAAGCACAAGTGTGGAAAAAGGATAGTAACATTGCCCCTTCTCTCTTTTTCTATCATTTTTTTATTTGGGCCTTCTCCTTTTTTTATGACCTCTTTTTTTTATTTTTCATCCGGAGTCTCATCCCGACTTGTGGGGGAGTCATAGTCTCCATCATCCTTTCCTCACATGGGACAATGCTCTAATAATGAAGATCATCACACTTTTATTTACTTACAACTCAAGAATTACCACTCAATACTTAGAACAAAATATGACTCTATGTGAATGCCTCCGGCGGTGTACCAGGATGTGCAATGATTCAAGAGTGATATTAATGAAAAAATTATGAATGGTGGCTTTGCCACAAATACGATGTCAAGTACATCATCATGCAAAGCAATATGACAATGATTGAGCGTGTCATAATAAACGGAACGGTGGAAAGTTGCATGGCAATATATCTCAGAATGGCTATTTAAATGCCATAATAGGTAGGTATGGTGGATGTTTTGAGGAAGGTATATGGTGGGTGTATGGTATCGGCGAAAATTGCGCGACACAAGAGAGGCTAGCAATGATGGAAGGGTGAGAGTGCGTATAATCAATTGACTCACCATTAGTCATAAAGAACTCACATACTCATTGCAAAAATCTACAAGTCATCAAAACAAATTTTACTACACGCGTGCTCTTAGGGGAAGGGTTGGTAGGAGTTAACCATCGCGTGATCCCGACCTCCACTCATAAGGAAGACAATAAATAAATAAATCATGGTCCAACTTCATCACATAATGGTTCACCATACGTGCATGCTACGAGAATCACAAACTTTAACACAAGTATCTCTCAAATTCACAACTACTCTACTAGCATGACTCTAATATCACCATCTTCATATCTCAAAACAATCATAAAGAATCAAACTTCTCATAGTATTCAATGCACTTCATATGAAAGTTTTTATTATACCCATCTTGGATGCCCCTCATGTTCTAAAAGACTCTCAAAATTTTATAACCTAAGCAAATTACCATGCAATTCTAAAAGACTCTCAAAATAATATAAGTGAAGAATGAGAGGTCAACAATTTCTATAAAATAATACCACCACCGTGCTCTAAAAAGATATAAGTGAAGCACTAGAGCAATATTATCTAGCTCAAAAGATATACGTGAAGCACATAGAGTATTCTAACAAATCACGAATCATGCGTGTCTCTCCCAAAAGGTGTGTACAGCAAGGATGAGTGTGGTAAACTAAAAAGCAAAGACTCAAATCATACAAGAAGCTCCAAGCAAAACACATATTATTTGGTGAATAAAAATATAGCCTCAAGTAAAGTTATCGATAGACGAAGACAAAAGAGGGGATGACTTTCGGGGCATACCAAAGCTTAGGCTTTTTGTTGCTCTTTAATTTTACCTTGGGGTGCCTTGGGAATCCCCAAGCTTAGGCTCTTGCCACTTGATATTCCAAAGTCCATCAAATCCTTACCCAAAACTTCAAAACTCCACAACACAAAACTTCAATAGAAAATCTCATGAGCTCCATTAGTATAAGAAAATAAATCACCACTTTAAGGTACTGTTGTGAAATCATTATTTATTTATATTGGTGTAAAACCTACTGTATTCCAACTTCTCTATGGTTCATACCCCCCCGATACTACTCATAGATTCATCAAAATAAGCAAACAACACGCGAAAAACAGAATCTGTGAAAAATAGAACAATCTGTAGTAATTTGTAACTCTCGAATACTTCTGTAATTCCAAAAATTGTGCAATAAATTGTTGGACATGAGGAATTTGTCTAATAATCTTCTGCAGAAATAATCAACCTAAAAGGACGCTTCTATAAAAAATGACAGCTAATCGTGTGAGCGCAAAGTTTCTGATTTTTATAGCAAGATCGCATTGACTTTCACCAAGTCTTCCCAAAGGTTATACTTGGCATAAATACTAATTAAAACTTAAACCCACATCTAACTAGAGGCTTGATAGATTTTTTATTATTAAACAGGAGCAAAAAAAAATTGGGTTGCCTCCCAACAAGCGCTATCGTTTAACGCCCCTAGCTAGGCATAAATATTTCGATGATGCTCACAAGAAAGACAAGAATTGAAGCGCAAGGAGAGCATCATGAAACACGTGACAAACACATCTAAGTCTAACATACTTCCTATGCATAGGCATCTTATAGGAAAAAACTAGCATATGCAAGGAAGTGGAAAGAAAGAATAGCAATCTCAACAAGAAGAGAGGTAATTTAGTAACATGAAAATTTCTACAACCATATTCTCCTATCTCATAATAATTACATGTGGGATCATAAGAAAATTGAACAAAATAGCTATCACAAAAACTATTCTCAACATGATCCACATGCATGCGAAGTTGACACTCTTACAAAATAGTGGGATTAACAATAACTAAAGTCATGACCTCTCCAAACCTACTTTTATCAAAAATTTCATAAGATTGAACATTCTCCAAATATGTGAGATCTAAAGTTGACACACTTCCAAACCCACTTTCAGTAATATTGCAAACACCATTATCAATCTCATATTCATCACAGGGCTTAAATAAATTTTCAAGATCAAAAGAAGAATCACCCCAATCGTGATCATTGCAACAAATAGTAGTCATAGCAAAACTAGCATCCCCAAGCTTGAGGTTTTGCATATCATTAACACAATTGACATTAAGAGAATTTATAATAACATCAATACAATCATGCTTTTCATTGAAGGAACTATAAAGTTTGGGTGCAATAGCAATAATCTCATGTTTAACATAAGGAACTATAGCAAATTCGTCTTCATAAATATTGGCATCATGGCCACAAGAATAGAAAGCATCATGTTCATCAAGGGATAGTTCAATCAAATCATCAGGATCATAATTATCTATAGATTCATGCATATCATTATTTTCTTCAATGGTCATTCTTTCAATAAATTCTTTGGCATAGACATTATGAGCATAGTTTTCATAACAATATTTAGGTATGTCAAAATTCTCAGATTTGTAGAGAGTAATATCATACTTTTCAATCAAAGAAGTAACTTCATAAGCACCCGTAAAAGCAACAAATTCTTCAATTTGTTCGATATCATAGTAATTATAAACACCCTTTGCATAAGAAGATAAGATTTCATTATCATTAAACTCACATAGGTAGGGAAGTTGTTTTTTAGGGATTTCCGAGCAACAAGTAAAATCATAAATTTCACAAAGATTCCAACCATAGCATAGCAAACTATTTATTTGATTTCGTAAGAGTCCCCCTTTTTGAGACATACGATGACGCACAAAATGAGCATGCTCATCTAAAGATTTCCCATCAACTAGGCAAGGTCCATTTTGTGTCCATCACAAATTAGATCAATGTCATGAAATAGTTGGCCCAGCTAGTGTTTCAAAGTAGTTTGGATTGTGTTTAATAACCCAAAACTTGCTTATTATCGAGCCCTCTGTGGGTAGTATTCTGTTTGAATCCGTCTATGGGAACTACTGCTACTTCTGTGTGCCCGTGAATCCTGTGAGAACCATCGTAATTGTTGCCAAAACAAACGCGTGACTAGTTTTTTCATGTAATATGGCATGGTAAGACATAAGTTATCATGGTTTATAATACAAGCAGTGTGTGTCTGATGAAATAGAGTACTTGTTCGACAACTGTGCACCGACGTATACATAGGGTATGTAAGGCTGGTTAAGTACTTGTAAACACTGTTGGTGCTACCCCACTTGTAAGCAGTTTTGCAAAACATGGCACATTGGCTCAGCTCGCTTCAACACTAGAGAAGTCAGCTATCGACCAACTAACAATCACTACTTTGCTGTCTGACATATAAGCAACTAGGTATCTTCTTACAGTGGTTCATGCAGTTAACTAAGGCCACAATGTAAATTCCAAACGTTCACACGCTAGCCCAACATTCATGTGGCACATTCACATTAAACTCGGCTTCATAAAATATTTGAAAAGCATAAGTTTAGCAATTTTATGCATCTCAATGTTTCATAGAACATAGCTAACATTTACTAGTTCATAGCAAAAGACAAATTTGTGAGAAGGTTTATAAATTAGGAAAAACCAAGAAAGGCTTCTTTGAGCAAAGGGCCTCCCTAGGCTGGTTTTAATTTCTGGAGTTCACTCTGGTTTTTCTTGTTGCCACCATCCAGGATTAGTTTCTCTCATTCCAGAATAACCAATTATAATTGTGTTCTTAGTTGGAATACTGAACCGAACCATGTAGTGAACTGACCATCTAAACTTCTTGTGCAATTCCACTAAATTTAAGCACTACTATTTGTATAAATAAGCAGACCACAATGCCTCTTGTCCGTGCACCTGTCCCAAAAACCTCTCCACAGTCATGCCAGCTAGTCCTTTGTCCATCCTTGATCTGGGAAAAAGTGCATTCCCAACTAGGATGCAGTTGTTTTTGCTCGTCCCTACACTACAATTAGGAAGTAAATGTACGAATCGGCTTCTTTTAGGTCATTCTACCTTGTTACTACCAATGTAGGAATACCTGGAACACATGTGATTAGATGACGGCAGCTAGGAATAGCCATCTCATTTTGTGCAGTTCTACTAAAACTGAGGTGTGTACTTCTGATTGCATAAATAGAAACGATATGGAGACAGACATCCCTGTTTGCACAAATATGAAATATGGTTATTTAAGAAGTGGCAGTGATTTGCAGTGGCATATGATTAAAGCAACATCTATTGTGTTATAATTGACGCTACATTGATAGTATGAAAAGGTGTTATTAAGTAAGATGTAGCATCACATCACACCAACACTGCCACTAGATTAACATGTAGAACAATAGCATTAGTATTACTGTCATGAGAGTAGCACATGGTTAGTAAATGTGCAATCAAATTTGTGCAGTTCCACTGGGATGAAGCAATTAGCGATGTGAGATTTAAGTGTAACTGCAAAAGCAGAACTCATGGGAAATAAAGCAAGATGGAAGCACTTCATAAAATGGTGGTGTCATTGCTTCAATTTATTGATGGCACTAGACTGACAACATCATTACTTAATAGTGACATTAGGTGGCATTGCTTCATGCTTCATGTGATTTTACATGAACGGTAGCGATAAGGGCGTAGGGACAAAAGGGGCAAAAAGTGGTGAGGCAAATGTGGTTGCCGAGAGCGACAAACCTTCAGGCAACATGTCTGCATTTGTCCCTTTTTTTATCTCCTCGACGACATTTTCCTATGTGACCACATGAAATCTAGACCTGCTCATTCTTATTTGCGGTGTTCCCCTACACCCCTCTCTTTCTTTCCTTTTTTTGGCAAAGAGAGAGTTCCACTTCCCCCCACCCTTCGCCATCCACCCTGCTTTCTTCCCCTTTTCAATGAAGAGACTGGTAGGGTAGCCAGTATCTACTATTTTCCCTCGTTTCCTCTTAGAACCAAGTCCTAGATTCATGCTTCAACTTTCCCACTTTCTTCCCTGTTTTAACCAAGTCTTAGATTTGACTGTGTGAACTAGCTTTACCTCTAATAATAGTAAAAGTCTAGGTGGCTTTGGAATACCGACAGAAGTAGAAAAAAATCGACATGCAGCCACGTGGGGAGCTGGGGCAGTAGATCAAGGCCGGTTTCCAAGGAAGATATACCTGAGGGTCATCGGGATGTGGCAAAGGCGGTGTCGGCAGGTTGCATCTTGGCCACAATACCGCGGGAAGGAAGCAGGGGTCAGAGGCCCTCCTGAGCCGACGCTGTTTCGGAGAGAACGACACGACGGTTGATCGGGACGCTCGGGAAGCAGTTGGTCTCCTCCCTCGCCGCCGACGACCGCGTGAACAATGCACCTACACCCCTGCCCTGGCCGAGGTGGTCCGGACGGATTTGTGACCAGCGGTGAGCAAAGAGAGAGTGTGGCCAACTATATCTTGTTTAGATCTAGAGAGCATGAGAGAGTGAAAGAGGGGAACTGCTAGTGTACCGAGGCGTTGGAGTTGCTTTCAGATCGTGGGGAGTGTCGTGCCTTATTCCGGCTCTCCGTAATGTGCGATTGCCTAAGGATTTCAAGGGCCCGCGTAAGGTGCCGAATTACACCGCGGATCAGCCACCCGAGGCGTGGGTAGAAAGTTATGAGATGGCAATGGAGATGTTGGACGTTGACGAAGCGGCTTGTGCAAAGTACTTCACAATGATGTTGGAGGGAACAACCCGTACTTGGTTGAAAAATTTACCACCTAACTCCATCGAGTCGTGGGACCAGTTGAAGGCCCGTTTATAGCCAATTTCAAGGACACATGTAAGCAGCCTGTGTCCATTGTGGATCTCGATGCCTGTGTGCAAGGGGAGAACGAGTCAACAACTCATTGGGTGCGCCGGGTTTCAGAAGTCTTGCATTCATTGGATCGTATTAATGCCGGCTCGGCAATCATCACCTTGGAGCATAATTTCCGGTTTAAGTCACTAAAGATGAAGTTGGGACGGCTCAAGCGCCACTGCAATGACATGGGCACCCTCATGGCCGCCTTGGTCAAGTATGCCGATTCTGATAATACCAAGGATCCCGATTCAGATGAGGAGAAACCGGAGAAGGGAAAGAAGAACGGCGGTGCAAAGGGACAGCAGCACAACCAAGGAGGCCATGGAATAACGGTAAACGTAAAGCTGATTCAGATTTTGTCGCTAATGCTAATGTGCAGCGTCGTAAGGGTAAACCGCCCCAGCGCGGTGGCAGAATGAATCTGGAGCGTTTGTTGAATCAGCCCTGCCCAAAGCATGGGACCAAGGAGGTTCCTGCAACGCTTCTCTGGAAGGATTGTCACATTATGAAGGAGTTCAAAAACTCTGATCTTTTCCAGTATGATCAGGGTCCATCGGGCGGTTCAGGTCCAGGTTTTCATGGTGGCGGCGGTTCAAACTCTGGATTCCAGAATAATCAGGGCAACCAGAGCAACCAAGGTGGTAATAACTAGCAGAGTAATCAAGGAAATCAGCAGCAGTCGGGTTACCAGAGTCACCCAAAGCAGTTGATTGGTGGGAAGTATCATGCGTTCACCACTTGTTTGTGCAAGCGTGATCAGAAACTTCACAAGAGGGCTGTTAATGCTGTTGAACCAGCGGTACCACATTACCTGCGGTGGTCCGAGCAACCTATTGTATGGAGCAGAGAGGATCATCCGCCTCGGTTGACAATCCGGGTCACCTGGCTTTGGTGGTGGCACCTCAGGTGGGAGGTTATAAGTTCACCAAGGTACTCATGGATGGAGGGAGAAGTATCAACATTCTGTATTATGAGACCTTCCGTCGCATGGGGTTGACAAACAAGAGTCTTAAACCGTCCAATACTGTTTTCCATGGTGTGGTACCAGGTAAATCGGCATATCCTATTGGTAAGATCGCGTTGGAAGTTGTGTTTGGTGATGAACATGATTCCTGGTTGGAGACATTGACCTTTTAAGTGGTGAAGATCCAGAGCCCGTACCATGCACTGTTTGGGCGACCGGCTTATGCAAAGTTCATGGCGAGGCCTTGTTATATTTATTTGCAGGTCAAGATGCCTGGTCATAAAGGGACCATTATGGTTCATGGAAGTCGTAAAATCGCTTTGTATTGCGAGGAAGTTGATGCGACCTATGCTGAGTCGGTTTGTGCTACAGAGGAGCTGAAGTTTTATAAGGAAAATGTTGATCCGGCAGACATGACCCCTCTTAAGAAGCCTACCACTGAGCATGACCCAACCCTGCATTTCAAACCGGCTGATGAGACTAAACTTGTTGACTTTGTTCCTGGCGATTCATCCAAGCAGTTTAGCATCAGCACAAATCTAGATCCAAAATAGGAAAGCGTGCTCATCGAGTTCATACGTGAGAACCGGGACATTTTTGCATGGAAGCCTTCTGACATGCCAGGTGTACCGAGGGAACTCGCTGAGCACACTCTCAATATTGATCCCAAGTTTAAACCGGTCAAGCAATTTCTTCGTCGCTTTAACGAGGAAAGATGCAAGATAATTGGTGAAGAGGTAGCCCGACTGTTGGCTGCTGGGTTTATCGTTGAAGTGTTTCACCCTGAGTGGTTGGCTAATCCGGTGATTGTTCTTAAGAAAAACGGCACTTGGCGCATGTGTGTGGATTACACAGATTTGAACAAAGCTTGTCCGGCCGATCCTTTTGCTCTCCCGCGTATTGATTAGATCATTCATGCGACGGCGGGTTGTGAGCGTTTGAGTTTTTTGGATGCTTATTCAGGCTATCATCAGATCAAAATGGCAGTTAAGGACCAGGAGAAGACCGCCTTCATCACTCCCTTTGGAGCCTTCTGCTATGTTTCTATGCCTTTTGGGCTCAAGAGTGCCCAGGCAACTTATCAACGCTGTGTGCAGAATTGTCTTCACACTCAGATTGGGCGCAATGTTCATGCCTATGTTGATGAAATTGTGGTGAAATCTAGGAAGAAGGAAACACTAATAGATGATCTCAAGGAGACCTTTGACAATCTACGGGTTTACAAGATGATGCTCAATCCGGACAAGTGTGTCTTTGGTGTTCCGGCAGGCAAGCTTCTAGGCTTTCTGGTGTCCAACGGAGGCATTGAGGCTAATCCGGAGAAGATCAAAGTGATTACATCTTTGGCTAAACCGGCGTGCATCAATGATGTTCAGCGTCTAGTAGGGCGGATTGCAACCCTAAGCCGGTTTATCAGCCGTTTGGGAGAGAAGGCGATCCCTCTATATCATATGTTGAAGAAAACAGACACCTTTGTCTGGAGTGATGCGGCTAATGCGGCGTTTGAGGACTTGAAGTGGCAGTTGGCTGAACCGCCGGTCCTTGCCGCTCCGATTGACATGGAGCCCTTGTTGTTATATGTGGCTGCTAATGCCTGTGCTGTCATTGTGGCAATTGTGGTGGAGCGCAAGGAAGCTGGTAAGGAGTACCCGGTTCAACAGCCGGTTTACTATATCAATGAGGTGCTTATCGAGTCAAAGCAGCTATATCCGCATTGGCAAAAGCTCGTATAAGGGGTTTTTATGGCAAGTCGGAAGCTCAAACAATATTTCCAAGGCCATCCCATTATGGTTGTCAATTCAGCTCCGTTGGGTGATATAATTCAGAACAGGGAAGCAACTGGCCGGGTTGCAAAATGGGCAATTGAATTTGGTCCACATGGTCTAAAGTATGTGCCCCGAACAGTCATAAAGTCTTAGGCACTTGTGGACTTCATCAATGACTGGACCAAGTTACAAGCGCCAGAGGACAAACCGGATAATACATACTGGACTATTCACTTTGATGGATCCAGGCAATTGGAGGGCTCGGGGGCTGGAGTTGTTCTTACTTCCCCTCGAGGTGATAAAATTCGTTATGTCCTCCGTTTAATGTTCCCTTGTACTAACAATGCAGCTGAGTACGAGGCTCTGCTCCATGGGCTCCGAGTGGCCAAGGAGATGAATTTAAGTCGGGTACGATGTTTTGGAGACTCTGATCTGGTGGCTCAGCAAGTTTCTGGCACTTGGGATTCTAAGGATCCACTCATGGCGGCTTACAGATGTGAGGTGGATATTGTGGAGGGTTACTTCAAAGGGTATCAGGTTGATCATATTGATCGGCGCAAAAACGAAGCAGCAGACGCTTTAAGCCGGCTCGGATCTCCGCGTAAACCGGTACCTCCCAATACCTTTTTAGATATCTTGCATAAAACGTCTATTTAGTTGCCTACACATGAGGATTTGGTTGTTCCTGATCCGGAGGCTCAATTGGTGGCCTCTTTACACGTTGTACCGGATTGGACGGTTCCATATTTGGCGTATATGAACCGGGGCGAGTTACCAGATGATGAAGTCCTGGCTCGGCAGATAGTCCTGCGGTCCAAATCCATGGTTATTCACAATGGTGAGTTACACCGCTGCAACGTTTCAGGCGTATTTCAGCGTTGTGTTTCTCCGGAAGAAGGCCAAGATATCCTACGGGAAATTCATGAAGCGGATTGTGGTCATCATGCCGGTTCAGAGTCCTTGGTTGCAAAAGCTTTTCGTCATGGGTTCTACTGGTTAACATCTCATGCTGATGCGGAGGATCTGGTAAAGCGATGTGATGGTTGTCAAAAGTTTTCACGCAGAGCTCATGTTCCGGCTCAAGAATTAAGGATGATTCCCATCACTTGGTCGTTTGCCACTTGGGGGCTTGACATGGTGCGACCCTTTAAATGTTCCAAGGATAAGAAGACCCACCTGCTGGTGGCGGTTGACAAGTTTACCAAGTGGGTTGAAGCGGAGCCTGTCAGCAAGTGTGATGCGGCTACGGCGGTTCAATTTCTCAAAAAGATTATCTTTCGCTTTGGTTTTCCACACAACATCATCACGGATAATGGCACAAACCTCTCTAAAGGTGAGATCGTAGATTTTTGTCACAGAGAACACATCCGGCTTGACTTAGCATCAGTGGCGCACCCCCAGACCAATGGTCAAGCGGAGAGATCTAATCAAGAAATCTTGAAGGGTATTAAACCCCGGCTTATGGTCCCTTTAATTAAGGCGGACGCCGGGTTGTTGGGTGGAAGAATTGCCTTCTGTGTTATGGAGCATCAACACCACTCCCAACAGATCGACGGGTTACACGCCTTTCTTCATGGTGTACGGGGCAGAGGCGGTCCTCCCAAGTGATATTCGCCACGATTCGCCCCAGGTTGCTAATTATGTTGAAGCAGACAATGAGCAAGCACACCAGGAGGCATTGGACCTGTTAGATGAAAAACAGGATAAGGCTTTAGCCCGTTCGGCGGTTTATCAGCAAGACCTGCGGTGTTATCACAACCGCCGGGTCAGGACAAGGACCTTTCAAGAAGGTGATTTGGTGCTCCGGCTCATCCAGGATCAAACCGACATGCACAAGTTATCCCCACCTTAGGAAGGGCCCTTTGTGGTCAGCAAAAATCTGCACAACGGATTATACTACCTCATTGACGTTCGAGACAACTCACGCACTTCTGAGGAGGAGACCCGGCGGCCATGGAACATAGCTCTCCTATGGCCTTACTACACTTCAGCCATATGCTTTTCTTATGTACATATTTCGATAATGTCTATATTATGATCAATAAAATAAACCAGCATCCTTGCTATAAGCAGGGCCTCTGCTGTTTTTTCTCAAATATTCTTTGAGTTACATGGGGGCTTCAGCTGACAAAGCGGAATATTACTTGTTAAACCGGCTATCATGCCACAATACAGCCTGGGAGCTTCACACCCCAGGGGCCAAAGAGAGTCTAGATGCTTTGCACACCTCAAACATAGGCACCTAATGAGCACAACTCATCACGTTACTTGGGGGCTCTTTGTGTAAAGTAACACAGAGTTTGAAAGGACCCTTGTAGCCGGGTATCGACCCACGGCTTGGAAGCCTGGTATATTTACCTAAAACCCCGGGTTAACCTGCCTTCATCAAGTAAGCCACTCCTATCCAGGTAATACTGGCATGACCCTCCGAATGTTTGACAGTTACTCTCATTGAGACCCTGAACTTGTCAAAGTTAAAATGGTGATTGGTTAGTTGGAGGCCCATCTTAAAAGGCTTTGTCAAATGGTTTAACTTAGGGGCTGGCAGCCCATGAAAAGCCTCGAATTTGGGCCTGGCAGCCCTTAAAAAGCCTCGACTACATGGTTTTATTTGCGTTTGTCATTATTTTTCTTTTGATGACTTCTATGTTAAACCGGTATCTTTGATCTGGTATGGCTGTTCACTCATCATATTAACCCGGTGTTTGTTAACCCAGATTGGATCTCAACTAAAAGTTGATGAGCCTTATCACTAAACCGAAGTTTATTAACCCGTCCTAGCTTTGACTACTTGTCGCCAGTTTTGATCATCTGGTGTTCATCATAACCCAGCATGACTGATACACCATCAGTACAAGGTGAAGTTGTACAAAATTCGAGATTTGGGTATTCAACCTTATTACAATCAACGTTGGTAAACCAACTAAAGTGACATCACATCACAGGTATGAGTTATTTCATATTTCTTAAAGTTTGATTGTCAATCAGGCTTTATCTTTGGTATTATGACCCGTCCAGCTGTAAACCGCCAGGACAAACTTTCTTTCTGCCGGTTCAACCTCCTCCTCTCCACCCAGAGGTTGGAAGTCATGGGTGGTTCAGTCAATCCGGGTTAACGCCTAAAAGATAGCCTCTTCACCTATCAAATTGGACGGGTCAATATCAGCGGCGTAAGTGTGCTGACGAATTGGCGGGATAAGATTTTTTTTCTCTGTCACAGTCGTGTCAACTCGATGGTTCTCTTCATCATAAAAAGACCGATGAACAGTCAGGTTGGTTTCTGCAACCAGTTGACTGGACAGTGGACGCATCTCCTTTGTCAGAGCTTTGAGTGTGTCATTATCAAATGCTGATCCGTCTGCCTGTTCATCTAGAAATCCCTTGGCAATGTCAACCGGATCCAAGTCAGATATCCATGCTTTGGCCCGGGTCAGTGCTAGTAAAGCGCCAGCCCCGGCAGCAGATCGCTTCACCTCCTCTATCTGGGCCGGTGTCATGGATAAATTTGCTAAGGTATCCTTGATCAGTGTTGGTGCCGGTTTGTTATAGGAGACTGCAGAGATAACCCGTTGGGCACCGGTGTACAGTTGTTCAATCAGTGTATAAGCCGCCTTCAATTTCGTCCGCATATCTATTCCAAGATGAGCAATGCGATGGCCTGCGATGGTTTAAGAAATTTAAGATAAACCGGCGGAGTTGATAGTACTATAGAGCACATGTTCCAAGGTACTTACCAAACACGGCAGCCATCATGGAGTTCACTTGATGCTTCAGACCCGTTAGCTCTTCTTCCACCGGTTTAAGGGCTGCTTCAGCATCTTCTGCCCGCTTTAATAAAACAGCCCTTTCAGTTTCCCAGTTGGTGCGGTCTGTTTTGAAGCCCTCTAAGTTTTTCCATGGTTGCCAAGGCACCCTTGAGCTCTTCTTTGGCTTTAGAGGTTTCTTCTTGCTGTAGCTTGAGGATTTCTTGAAGATCAGAGGTTTGGGACTCTTTGGTCTTCATGTCAGCCTGCATAATCAGATGATACAATAGTTACAGATTTCTTAAAGTCCCAAGTGCATAATCAATTAAACACTTGGCACTTGGGGCTAATGTGGATTGCTTTTTAAAGTGAATATTTTTTTAAACTCCCAAGGCTTAATCCAAGAATTAAGCTTGGCACTTGGGGGCTAATGTACATTTAATCAGTCATAAAGGAAAGAATGTTAGCAGGGACAGACAATTCCGGTTTGTCTTCAAGAAGACAAACCGGCCCTTGGGAGCTACCACGTTGAAGTGTTCATTATATCAAAGTCCTGGCTTATCTTCAGGAGATAAACCGGCCCTTGGGGACTACAATGGAAACTATACAGGATAGAACAAGTTTCAAAGTATTCATACCTCATAACGCTCCTTCATCAGGTTTACCAAACTGGCTTCCAAGTCATGGCTGGTGTACATGCGGTTTAAGTCAGCACTAAGATTGACATAGTGGGATAAATCCGTCTTCTCCTTCCCGTTGCCCATAGCGGTGAATTCCTCCTTAGCGGTATGCTTGGCCAAGATAACCAGATTACCAGGGCTGGTGTGCCCCGTGCCAGTAATTACAACATCATCATCATCATTTCCTGGCGGGGTTGGCGGATTACTGGCACCCCTAGCTGGACTTGGCGGATCAGCGGCCGGACTTGGTGGACGGGTTGTACGAGGGCTCGACGGTTCAATGGATTGCCGGGTCGGCCTCCGGCGGATTAGCTTCAGTACTTGCACCTTGCGGGATGGAATCATCCATAGCATTAGTACTTATATTGGTGTCCTCAGCAGCCCTCTCCGGTTCGGCTTCACCAATGGGGGCACTGGTTTTAGCCTTCTTGCTCAGGCGAGCTTTGGCACTGTGACATCACAACAAATATTAACATGATAAACCGAACTGTGAAAGAAAAACATGAAGGCTAATATACTTACCCAGGGACGGTTTTCAGCGGAGACAGTTGAGTGGTTGATGAACCGCCAGATGAGTTGGAAGACGCCTGGTAATTGGGATCAGACGGATTAAGTGGGTCTTTGAAGAAACCCTTCAAAGGAAAAAGTTTTTCAGGAGAACAAGTAACCTCTGGGCGACACTTTCGGTTTTGCGTATCCTGTAAACCGGAAGAGGTGATCTGCTGGCCACTGTGCCGGGTTGTGCGATGTTCTTCAGCTTGCTGTGTCTTCAAAGAAAATTTTGGATCCAGATAAGCAAGAGGGTGAGAGTATTTCACTTTCCGAACTGTACGGCGAAACCTTTGAACCGGCACAAGATCTGAATCGGAGGAAAGAGAGATTACCTCAACATGGTCTGCATGACTGGCTGCCGCATCATCCTGGGAATAGTTATTGTCAACAAGGTGTATGAAAAAGGAACCAAGTGAATCAAGTTCTACCTCTGGATCTGATTCGTCAACATCTTCTGGTGGATCAGAAGATTCGGCGGTTTTCTTCTTGTCTGTCTTCTTGATGACTTTGGTCTTTGGACGAGCCCTCGCCGGTTTAGTCCGTTTCCAGAAAGAGCTGTTGGCCTGTAAAAATTAAAAGGAAAGGAATCTCAGCACATTATTAAAGCACAGGTGAACAATGAGTATTAAGTTAAAATTACCGATGGCGGTTTGTTGGTGGCACAAAAAGGTGGCAACCCGGTTTGGCTGCATGCAGAGATTGTTTCATCAAGCATCTTCTTCACACATTCAGTAACTTCAAGGTCTGTCATCACCATCTCGTGATACCGTTGAGGATCTTTGACGTTGCCAGTATATTCATGCATCAATCCGGGACGACGGCTTAAATGCAGAATGCCCCCGGAAACCCAACAACGGACGAGATCAATGCCAGTCAAACACTTGGCCATGAGGGCCCGAAGCTTGGCGATTTGAGGAGGAAAAGTTTTTCGCTCTGTGGCGGATAAGCGTGAAGGTAATGGGTGGCTGTTGCTAAGCCGGTGAGGGCGGTAACCCGGCAAAGGATTTTCTCTGTCAGGGGCAGTGTTCCAGCAATAAAACCAAGTTTGGTTCCAATCTTTAGGATGACTATGATGTTTTGCATGAGGGAAATCGACTTCTTTCCTTTTCTGAATTGAAACACCGCCAAGTTCTATGTTGGGACCGTCAGAGAACTCCGTATGGCGGTTCAAGTGGAAGAAATCCCGGAACAACTCCACAGATGGTTCTTCCTGAAGGTAGACTTCGCAGAATACTTGAAAGTTGCATATATTGGACACGGAGTTCGGTCCAATATCTTGTGGATGGAGTTGGAAGCTTTGACATCCCGGAAGAATTTTGATCCAGGCGGGCTGAATCCCCGGTCTAAGTGTTGCATAAATACAATCACTTCTCCATCTTGAGGTTCAGGAGGGCATTCAGAATCCGGAACACGCCAATGAAGGACCCTTTTTGAGGCTAAAGCGCCAGTTGTGACATATCCATTGATTCGTGTCTCAGTGATCTTGGACGGAACCCAATTGCAGGCAGAGAATTGTTTGCCCATTCGGGACAAAAAACTGTGAAAGGAAAAGTAAAGGCCGGTTTACAATTAACGGTTTACGCATATTATTCAGTGTTAAACCGGCAAATTGCCATTCAATTTCAGTTGTCGGTTTAAGTAAGGACTAATGGTGTATGGCGGATGGACTATCAAAAGTTAAACCACCCTTAGGCAGAAGGGACAGCTGAAAAATCTACTAAGTGTTGCAAAAACAAGTTTCACAATATGACAGTGCAATTTCAGATCTACCGTGGATAACTGAAGAAAATGTTTCTGAGCCCTACAATGGCGCTAAAGAGGAACGGAGACGAGCCAGACAGAGTTTATTCAAGAACAGTAAGATACTACGGTACGGTGAACTAACGAAATAAGATCTAGCTGCAGTTCCAAACTATCAGGCACATCTATATACCCCCAGTAGAAGGACTAAAGAGGAGGAACACAGACGAACTGATGAACAGCGCCGGACATGGATGAACTCGAAAACCTTAATGAAGATCTAGGGTTAACGGGACATGACTTACCAGGGCCACTTGGCGGCGGAGGAGTGCGGCAGGGTCTCTGGAACAAACAGGTTGATTGTGCGGCCTTGGTCGATGCAGATCCGAAGAGCGACGGCGGCGGCGGCGCGGAGGTCCTTCGGGTCGCGAGGAGGAAGATGAGAAGAAAGAGGAGAAAGAGGAAAGGGCCCGTCGGGCTTATTTATAATAAGGCGGAGGATAAATGATAGGCGCGAGAATCGAGGAGCCCAAAGCGGCAAGTGGCGCAGCTGTCGCCTCAATTTCCGGGATGACATTAAATGAAGGGAATCTTTTTATTCGTTTTTTACAGATATGACGTCATGATGATCCGTTGCTGTGTCCAGAGGATGACGTCACGGCGGTTTAACAAGATTTATAAAGGGAAGACATCATGGCGGTTTATGAGAAATGAAGGAAGATGTTTACAGGATTTTTTCTAAGTGTTGAAGATTGACATGAACAGGTTCAAATCAATCTGGGGCCTAATGTTGGGGATATATCTACTGAGTGTAAACCGCCCAGGAGGGGCCGGTTCACCCTCAACTATATTGAAACCCACGAAGACTTAGAAGATGGCGCTTTACTATGAAGCTTAGAGGCCCGAAGCCCAAAGGCGGATTAGGGCCCATAGTGGTAAACCGCCATAGTCATGTAACTTGTGTTGTAAGATAAGGAAAGGAGAGACCGAGCCGAACACTTGTATGAGTCGGCCTCGGGACTCTGTAGGCCGGTCGGGCGTCAACCCGTGTATATAAGGGGACGACCAGGTGGCGGTCCAGGGACAAGAAACACAACTCGATAGCCAGGCATAGCTTGTTTAGCTCCCTGGTTAGCGACACCCCAATAATCCCATCACAACTAGACGTAGGCCTTTACCTTCATTGAAGGGGCCGAACTAGTATAAAATCCCTCGTGTCCTTTGTCCGGTTTAACCCCTTTAAGCTAACCCGTCGCGATGGCTCCACGACTAAGTCCATACACGAGGACATCTGACATGATATTTCCACGACAGGAACCCTAGTAAAGCTAGCGTTGAGGCTCCTGCTTATATATAGTGGATTGATTTTTTTGTAGCAACCATTATTAAATTGAATACGCGCGAACCACTATTTCCATTTAATGTTCAAGTAAAAATAAAACTCAATCAATAACGTGCCACCACTTCCAGGTCGCACTATCAAATTACCGCGTCCAGGATGCACTATGTACTGTATCATTCACGTGTGGTCCCTGGCCCTCCATGAAGTTGAAAACTAGACTAGCCAAAATGTCAATTGGGATGCCTCTTTATAAAAAATGTGCTCCTAGCTTCAAAAAAAGTGCTCCTACGTGTACCCGCGCTTGGATGTGAGAGAACTATTGCGTGCGTGCACCGCTTCTCTTCATGAGAGTACTATATGTGTGTGACGTCTATCTACAGATAGATGGTGGGTGCGAGAGGACTCAGGAGAGTCGTGACTCATGAAAGTGCGTGTGTTCCTGAGAGAGAGAGAGAGGGGGCACGTATCAATGCAATGCATGTGTACGTAAATCATATCTGACAAATGTTCGCCCCAAGCCATTTCTTGACGAACACCGAAAGAACCGTCAGATCGGCATCCGCGGTGTCAGTTTTGCCATGGCATATGACAGAACAGCCACTCCTTCGACACACAAATCTTCCACGTGGGTGTTAGAAACTGTCGTATGCTCCTCCCTCTATTCCAAAATGTTGTGCATATAGCTTTATTGAAAATTTGAACCTCGCAAACTTTTACTGAGTTTCCGTAGAACAAAATGCACATATAGAATACCCACTATATATCATTTCATTCATCATCGAGAGGTAACTATAGAGATGGGGGAGGAGTGTACAAAGAAAGACCGTCATATCACCTGCAACAATTTCGACCATCCTTTGGTGTAGAGGAATATCATAGGAACTCTATATGATATGATTTTTATAGGATTTTTTCCTTTAGAGCCAATTGGTTCATAGGAATAGATTCCTATACTCCACATTTCAAAGGAAAATAAACATGATATCATTTTTTTAGCTTTAGAGCCACTTGGTTCATATGAATGGATTCCTATACTCCCACAATTTCAAAGGAAAACAAACATTAGCCTAGATTCAATAGAAAAGTTCCGATGGTGTGAACCGAATGGCATCTCTTTTCCAATCCCTACTCATAGGAATTGAGATACATGCCATCTCTAGATTCAATAGAAAAGTTCCTATGATGTGAACCAAATGACATCTCTTTTCCAGTCCCTACTCATAGGAATTGAGATACATGTCATCTCTTTCCCTACAACTTCCATATATACATCTATTCCTAAATAGCTAGTACAACCCACTAGCTTTTTTCCTAGACATGCAACTATGGCACATGAAGACGTCATGCATGCAAGCCATAAATCACATTGTTTTTGTACTCTATGCATGCAAGCACCACATCATCAATTCGTTCATGTTACTCATAAGTTATTTTTTGCATTAGATTTTGTATTGATAATATGTGTGTTGGTCACTTGAACACATATGTACTTCACATTCACATTTTTGTTAGAAATGTCATTCATTTAACTGCAATTCCTTTTTCTCTTTTTATTACCTTTTTATTTCATTTTCATTTTAAGCATACATTCACTTCCCATTAGTTATAGATGTTTTTGGAGGAACGTTTATGCATTATTTTGAGTAGCAAATTTCACACGGTCACGGGTATATCAAAATGCAGGGCCCATGCGTCATTGCCTTTCGGTCGAACCTACGTCCACAATTTTTTTACGTATATCTCCACTGCTCGCCGAAACCAAAATTCTGCCTCGTTCCTGTAAAACCGTGCGGCCCACCCATATTAAGGCGTCGACTCCAACTCAATCCCTCTCCCATTTACTACATGGTGGGCCCCGCACACTATAGTACTCCTAGAAACCCTACCCGCCGCACGCATCATCGGTTTTCTTCAAGAGGACGAGGGAGAAGCAGATTTGTAGTGGAGTCTCCTAACCTAGGGTGCTCTACGTAGCTGCCACATGCATCATTGGTTTTCTTTATTCTTTATGCTCTTGCACCTAGAGTGAAATGATGGTTGCTTGTTCATCCAGCTTTGTGAATTGACCCCTCATCGCTCATTTACTACTACTGCGGCATTAATACGGGGTGCCTCCAAGTCCAACAACTGCTCCAAACTGTAATTTGGTGCACCACACGTGGAACAACATTGTGGATGAACCACTTGGTTTTGCTCCTTGGTGAATCCCGACTATATTGATCTAAAGATAGTATCCAGATTAGTAAAAATGAGGTGATTTTACCGAGCGGTGGGCGGGGGGGGGGCATGAACTGACATGCGGTCCCACGTGTCATGATGTACGAAGCCGATGTCACTACAAAAAAAATACACTTCCGTGATGATACGTGTTTGTCACAGTAGGTCGCGTTTTTTGTCATGCATGTACATCCATGACGATTTTATGACAGAATCAATATAGTCATACCTGTGCTGTTGTAGAAGTGTTCCATGACATTACCAAAATCATCACCGAAGTGTCCACTTCCATGAAGATAAGTCGCGCGTCATAGAAGTGCTTTCGTCAAGGGTGACCGACACGTGGCATCCACCGTAACGGAACACCGGTAAGCTATCGGGTTCAGTTTTGGATCCGATAACCCATTAACAGCCTGGACAAATGGGGATTTTCCACGTGTAAAATCATCATCGGCCGTAGGAAACACGTGTTGCCTCACTGTTGAGAGAGATGCCATCCACTCATTGGACAGGAGGCGCCTATGATAGGTCGACACGTGGCACCACCCAACAGTGGCCCATTCCAGTGAGAAAGGCCAGCCCAGTAAAAATTAGCAGGCCGGCCCATATAAGGCCTACTTGTGTCAGGTCCATTTAAGCCCACGACCCATACGAGATGTGCCAATTCGGCCCGTCGACGGACCGTTAAAGATTTGACACCATTGCAGCCCATTGTCAGTTCGAGCCCGTTAATAGCCCGCTATATATTTGGGCTCAATATCGGCCCGATGAGATTTTTTCGGCCTGTTAACGGCCCATTCAATGGATGGGCCAATTTTCAGGATGTACATATTTCGGCCTTTTAGCGACCCATTTAAATGTTGGGCTAATTTCCAGCTGGTGTTTCTTTCAGCCTGTTGACCACCCATAAATCAGATGGGCCATTTGTAGTCGGACTTGGGTTTCGGCCTTTTAGTGACCCATTTAAGTATTGGACCAATTTCCGGCCCGGTGTCTCTTTCAGCCTGTTGACGGCCCATAAATCAGTTGGGCCATTTGTAGTTGGACCTGAGTTTTGGCCTTTTAGAAACCCATTTAAGTGTTGGGCCAATTCCCTGCCCTGTGTACCTTTCGACCTGAGTTTTGGCCTTTTAGAAACCCATTTGTAGTCGGACCTTAGTTTTGGCCTTTTAACGGCCCATGCCCTTCATGGTCCAATACCAGCCCGGTTTCTTTTTCGGCCTGCTAAAGGCCCACAACACAGTTGGGCCATTTACAATACGACCTGACTTTCGGCCTCTTAGCGGCCCATGCTCTTCATGGTCCAGTACAAGCCCGTTGTCTCTTTCGGCATGCTAAAGGCCTATAATATAGTTGGGCCCTATGTAGCCCAAACTTAGTAACGGCCTGTTAACGGCCCATGAAATCAATTGGGCCCACCTGTTGCTCGCTTCAATGTCGGCCTATTAATGACCCAGGGGGTAAGAGGGCCGACCATTAACTTTCGGCCTAGTAACGACCCATTAACTTAATGGGCCCACTAAAAGTCGTACATGTCTTTAGGCCAAATTAGATAATTTGAGCCCATTACGACAAGCAATTATGCACATGACCAAAACCGATCAAGCAAAGGTACGGCATACAGGGAATAACATTGCACATCCAGCTTATATTACAGGAAATTACATCCATTGGGCAATCAAAGATTGATGCCAGTGCAAATAAATGAGCAGAACCTAACCATGTACAATGTCACAATCTGCAACCTCAGCACAGTTGACACCCATAAGCATGTGGGCAAGTTCTTGCTGCTGTGACGCCCCCGATTCAATCGTACACTAATCATGCACGCAAATGTGTACGATCAAGATCAGGGACTCACGGGAAGATATCACAACACAACTCTACAAATAAAATAAGTCATACAAGCATCATAATACAAGCCAGGGGCCTCGAGGGCTCGAATACAAGTGCTCGATCATAGACGAGTCAGCGGAAGCAACAATATCTGAGTACAGACATAAGTTAAACAGGGTGCCATAAGATGGCTAGCACAAACTGGGATACAGATCGAAAGAGGAGCAGGCCTCCTGCCTGGGATCCTCCTAAACTACTCCAGGTCGTCGTCAGCGGGCAGCACGTAGTAGTAGGCACCTCCGGTGTAGTAGGGGTCGTCGTCGTCGGTGGCGTCTGGCTCCTGGACTCCAGCATCTGGTTGCGACAACCAGAAAGGAAGGAAAAGGGAAAAAAAGGGGGGGAGAAAGCAACCGTGAGTACTCATCCAAAGTACTCGCAAGCAAGGAACTACACTACATATGCATGGGTTTATGTGTAAGGGGCCATATCAGTGGACTGAACTGCAGAATGCCAGAATAAGAGGGGGATAGCTAGTCCTGTCGAAGACTACGCTTCTGGCAGTCTCCGTCTTGCAGCATGTAGAAGAGAGTAGATTGAAGTCCTCCAAGTAGCATCTCCAAGTAGCATATCCAGGTAGCATCTCCAAGCGCATCTCCAGTCGCATCGCATAGCATAATCCTACCCGGCGATCCTCTCCTCGTCGCCCTGCGGAAAAGCGATCACCGGGTTGTCTGTGGAACTTGGAAGGGTGTGTTTTATTAAGTATCCGGTTCTAGTTGTCATAAGGTCAAGGTACAACTCCAAGTCGTCCTGTTACCGAAGATCACGGCTATTCGAATAGATTAACTTCCCTGCAGGGGTGCACCACATAGCCCAACACGCTCGATCCCATTTGGCCGGACACACTTTCCTGGGTCATGCCCGGCCTCGGAAGATCAACACGTCGCAGCCCCACCTAGGCACAACAGAGAGGCCAGCACGCCGGTCTAAACCTAAGCGCGCAGGGGTCTGGGCCCATCGCCCATAGCACACCTGCACGTTGCGTACGCGGCCGGAAGCAGACCTAGCACCCCATTACAAGAAGTGGCGTTACGCAGTCCAATCCGGCGCGCGCCGCTCCGTCGCTGACGTCTGAAGTGCTTCGGCTGATACCACGACGTCGGGATACCCATAACTACTCCCACGTAGATGGTTAGTGCGTATAGGCTCGTAGCCAGACTCAGATCAAATACCAAGATCTCGTTAAGCGTGTTAAGTATCCGCGAACGCCGAACAGGGCCAGGCCCACCTGTCTCCTAGGTGGTCTCAACCTGCCCTGCCGCTCCGCCACAAAGTAACAGTCGGGGGCCGTCGGGAACTCAGGCCCACCACTACCTGGATGGAGCCACCTGTCCTTTCAGCCCCCTCGTCAGAATCACTTGCGGGTACTCAATGAGCTGACCCGACTTTAGTCACCATCTGTATAGTATGTATGTATGTATAGTATATACCCGTGATCACCTCCCGAGTGATCACGGCCCAATAGTATAGCAAGGCAGACTGACAAGAATGTAGGGCCAATGATGATAAACTAGCATCCTATACTAAGCATTTAGGATTGCAGGTAAGGTATCAACAGATGTAGCGACAATGTCAGGCTATGCATCAGAATAGGATTAACGAAAGCAGTAACATGCTACACTACTCTAATGCAAGCAGTATAGAGAGAATAGGCGATATCTGGTGATCAAGGGGGGGGGGCTTGCCTGGTTGCTCTGGCAAGAGAGAGGGGTCGTCAACTCCGTAGTCGAACTGGGCAGCAGCAGCGTCGGTCTCGTAGTCTACCGGAGAGAAGAGGGGGAAGAAACAATGAATACCAAGTAAACAGATGCATATCGAGGCATGACATGTCAAGAAGCGAAGCTAGGCGTGCCCTAACGTGGTATAAGGTGGTACTGGTCAAGGGGGAACCATCCGGGAAAGTATTCCCGGTGTTTCGTGTTTTCGGGCAGAGGAGCCGGAGGGGGAAAGTTGCGGGTTCGATAGGTTAGGGGTGTGTGGTGGACGAACGGACTGCGTATCCAGAATCGTCTCGTCGTTCTGAGCAACTTTCATGTACAAAGTTTTCCCATCTGAGCTACGGTTTATTTTATATTAATTTTTAAAAATTTAATCATTTTTAGAATTTATTTAATTATTTAACTCTAACATTATCCAGAATAGTATATGCTGATGTCATCATGACGTCAGCAGTCAACAGAGGTGTAGACTGGTCAAACTGACGTGTGGGTCCAGTGGGACCCACCTGTCATACACTGTTTTAATTAACTAACTATTAATTAGGTTAATTAGTGATTAGGTTAATCTAATTATAATTAATTAACTTAATTAATTCCTTAATTAATTAATTAATTATTATTATTATTATTATTATTTAATTTTAATCTTCTTTTTTTCGTTCCGGGGGCGTGGGCCCCGTTTGGCAGTGGCCCGAATGGCCTAACGGGCGCTGGGCGCCGGGCGGTACGGGCGACGAGCGCCAGCCCGATAGGGCGCCGCGGGGCAACGGGCGAAGGGGCGGGCGCGTGGCCTGGCGTCGGTGGCCGTGGCCACAGCCGGAGCGCGGGGAGGTTGTGGCACAGGGGCAACCACGACTCGCGGGGCGCGCGTGGCGCGGCGCGCCGTCGGGCGCCGGCCGTAGCAGCAACGGCAAGGCGGAGGGAGGGTTGCGCGGGCGAGCGGAGCCAGGGCAGCACGGCAGGCGCGGGGCGGAGGCCGGCGCGGGCGCAGCCTGGTCGTGCACGGAGCAGGGCACCGGACGCAGCAACGGGAGGACGCGAACGGCGACTACGGCGAAAGGATTGAGAGGGGGATCGTCGGTGGGGTCCCTCACCCGCGTTGCAGGGGAGGCCCGATGCAGGGCGAACGCGACGGCGGGGAGCGGTGGAGTCGAGGAGGCGTTCCGGCGGGGTCCGACAACGGCGCGTGGCGAGGCAGCGCCGGCGTCGAGCACGTCGGGTGGCGGGGAGGAGATGAGGAGGCGGGCGGCGAAGCGGCGTTCCAGGCGGCGTAGGGCGTCGAGGGCGCGGTCGGCGCGACAGGGGAGCTGTCGAGGGAGCGGGGACAGGGCGGGAGGACGAGGGCAGGGGCCGGCGAGGCGGCGTTCGACGGGGCCGGGGCAACTGCCCCGATCCAGATCCCATCGGGGGAGAGGGGGGAGAGGCGTGGGGAATCGAGGGGAGGGGAGTGGACCGAGAGGGGGAGTGGGGGCTGTGTGCGGTAGTGGCTAGGGTTTGGGAAGTGGGGAGGGGGTTATGCTGGGGACGACTGGGCCGGCCTGGGGGCCCGATGGCCTGCTGGGCCGTGGCCCAGTTGGGCCGGGGGTTGCTTTCTCTTTTTTTTTTGGTTTTGTTTTCTGTTTTTTTTTGTATTTTCCATTTCCTTTATTTTCTATTCTGTTTTAATCTTAAGTTCCTCTTTACTTTAGTTTTATAAACTATAAAAGTAGTCCCTACTTTAGTGTTAATAAATAGGCTACTTACCACATAAGTTTGGGCAACTAAATAAAAGAGTTTAATATTTTATTTAACGTAATAGGCTCTCAACTAATTGGTTTTGCTACTGTTTAAAACATTCTAGAGTATTTTACACTTTTATGAAAGTGTGGTTTCTCTACCATAATTACCTATGCATTATTCGGCAATCACCGAACATTTTTGTTTTAATTTTTGAAAACTGTTATTATTTACCAAACTTTGAATTTGAATTTTGGTCCGGTTTTGACCTAACGATAGATTAGCAACAGTAACCGAGGTGACGTGGCATGATTAGCGTGGGATTACTGTAGCATGATTATCCGGGTGTTACAAATCTCCTCCACTACAAGAAATCTCGTCCCGAGATTTAGGAGGTAGAGTAAGGGGGAAAGGGCTGGTTACGAAATTCTAACGGATCTTCTCGAAGAAGTTAATCCCTTTCGTTGATGTCTTCATTCCTATGCATCAATGCATCATGATGAGGTTGTCGTCCTTTCTTCAGGAACTCCATCGTACTTACGATAATGATAAGGGGTAACTTCTGAAGAACGGACCTTAAAGGTCAGCTATCTGGGAGATAACTCAGGGAATGTGGTGGAAAGTAACTCTCGAATAGATACTTAAGAAATTATCGAGAGTAAAGTAGGAAGGTACCATGAGAAGTTTCGATCGGGCAGGCAATCATTCGATGCCTGAAACAGGGCGTGAAGGGGTTCAGAGTAATGGAAATAAGTGTTGTGTCTAATACCAGTATTGACGATCTCATCGGAAGGTGGCTCGTGAATTACATACGAGGCCACGCGCGAGGATTAACTTTGGCAACAGGGTGTACAGGAGAGTCATGTTTCGATCATGTGGAACTGTGGGTTATGGGCCCACCAGGTGGGTTAAAATAGGGATGGGCGTTGACATCTTGCATGGTCATGATAGCAAGGCATGTCAGAGGATCAGCCTATCAGTTACGTCGGCAACAACATCGGTACCAAGGGCGAGGGACGAAGAGAACCATTTTCCTGCTCGTTGAACGAGGCGGACCAATAGGCAAAGTTCTCATCCATCGGTGGTTACCGGAATGCTATCAACAAAAGCAATAGGGTCTTACTGACAGAGTCGTACGCTGAGGTGCTTATAAAAGCAGTGACGTATTACTGCTTAGATCATATAAACCTCAAGAAGGTTAAACAGAACAATGGAAAGGAAAATATGATTATCAGGTTTAACAGAAGAATGGAAAGGAAAATGTGTTTAAACACATATTTCAGGGGTATATCCTTCCCAAGGACAAACAGAGCATGATATCCGTGGCAGGATATCACGTAGAAAACCCTTTAAGTAAGGGGAGAGAAATTTCATGACTGTACCCATACAGCGGTGTTTGGATAATGGTTAAAGAAAACTTAGCACTGCGCTTTCAATGCTCTTATTGAAAATCGGAGTACCATGGACATGCTTCGAGATAGCGCTGACATGGTCAACAGGTGAAAATCAGAATTTGGAAACAAAAAGGATCCATTAGGAATAACTTGTAGAATAAGTCTTACAGTTTCCTCATGGTAGAGTGGATAACATTGCTAAAAGTGAACTATAACAATAGGTCCTCCGGCCAGGTGTGCTAGGCCTGACATAACCTTACCGGGTCATATATAAAGACCAACATTATAACTCTTGGAAATAAGTTCCAACCATCATATCTGACCGAGATTCAGATCTGATTGGTGTCACGATACCTCAGACTTAGGATGCCTGAGAAGAAAAGGTGCGGCACAATTTGACGAGATGACATTGTAAGATTCTCGGGAAATGAACTATGGAAGCGAGTTCCGAAACAAGAGTTCATCAGTAAACCAAGGAGAGGATGAGGAGGTGGCTGATAGGCTCAGCAACAAATCATCGCGATTTCCAAAGGATTGATTTCCACAATTATGTGAACAAGGAAATATCATTTGTCGGATCAAATGTCATAATGATGTATGCTCGAGGGAAACATACACAACTGAACAATGATAGAAGGGTGCAACCAGGAATCTGGACTAGGTAGCACGATCAATGTTTGAATGATGATTCAATAACCCATAGACTTAGAATGAAACTGTAGACCAATAACTTCAAGCAATAGGGTTGCTAGAAGTTTAGAATTTGCACAACACAGACCATTAGTCGGTATTCCGGTTAGAAACAATACGGAGACCAAGAAATGAACGCAAAAGGCGAGAGATATTACTATATCAAGAATTCTTAAGAGGTGGTAAAATTACCACGACATTCTTGACATAAAAGGTGGTAACATTCCAAGGTAAAGAAGAACAAATGCTGTATAGCAAGGACCTCAAGGTATAACTCAAAACACGAATAAGTTTGTGTTGGAGGGAAGGCAATAAAGTGGCCGATGATAATACAATTCATCGGGGGCAAGGATGGTATTTCTCATCATGAATTCAATTGATATCCAGGAAGACCTCATAAGGTTGATGATCTTCACGGCACATTGGTCGAGAGATTTCAAGATGTAATCAATCAGTGACAACATCAAATCAAAGGAATGATGAAGCGGAAGGTTATTGGAACCATGGGTAGGGCACAAACTTGAAATCAAGCTTGTTGTTCAAGGTGAATTGATATGACGAGGAAGATCGACGTAAGCTTAGCTCATCATCGAAAGTTGTGCTCCAGGATTAAGGACCAGGTAGCACAGTTAAAATTTAGCCCGATAATGATATAGCCGATCAGGCTAGGAATGACATGATCGAGTACAAACTCGGACTTAAAGAAGATTATCAAGAGTTGCTGAACCGTAGGGCAGACTCGGTTCAGTTATCGGTGTCTTTGAGTGTTTAATAACTCAGAGCCCCATGAAATCTGTAATCAGTGAGAATGTAGTACTTGATGAAGAACTCATAAGAAGTTATGCAGTTTCAAGATAATCTCGAGATACCAGGGGGGTAATACTCGAAGACGGATCAAAGTAGAGGTTGGACCGAGGTATTGATCCACATGAGACAAGTGCTTACACTTGCATCGAAAATGGTATTTAAAAGAGAACATGGTCGGAACCACGATTGTAAAAGGCCGGATCCCAGATATAAGATGAACTTATACCAAGGGAACTAATATCATTTACAAGAAGCTTCGATGATAAGTCTCACATCGGGTCCATGGGCATGAACGCAAAGGCTCAAGGTCGACTCCCAATTCTTCCATGCATAACCTTTCATTTTACTTCTCGCTTTTGATGAAGCTGTAGTATAGAAATTTTATCTAGCAAAATACCAGAAGAGTATGACTCGTGAAAACTTTCGAGTTCACACAGTTTAGAGAAGGCATATGTTCAACCCATCAGGGCATCTTAGGAGTATATACCACAAATTTCAAGAATAAATAACACCAGCTCGATAGTAGAGCATGTTTGAGAAAGCAGAGGATACAATTTACCAAAGGTATTATGTATCCGAGGAAAGGCTCACAGACTTATTGAATATGAAGGACGTTGTCGGATAAAATCCCGCAATTGATCTGGTGGTTCTCAAGGAATATGGTGCGAGCATCGGTACTCAACCAGAGGGAGAAACAATGCAAGGAGATCAGACTTTAGAAACAACTGACTAATTCAAGGCTCAAATGCAAAGGAATTATCAATTCCAAGACAAGGGATCAGAAGCAATGCTCTGATCAGGGATGGATAAGTTGAATAGCCTTAGGGTACAATCAAAGACAATTGGATTGGTCGAGAACCAATCCCAGTTAAAAGAATGGAAGCTCAGCCGGAAAGGTAATTTATAAGGATCAATGATGATTGCGTGTATTCGCACTCATGTTGAATCAATAGGATCAAAATGACGGTGGCAAAGAATGCCAATAAGATTACTATACTTATGGGATTAACCATAATGCAAGCAAGAAAAGAATTTCAAGAGCAATAAGCTGCTAAGGATTTTCGAAAGATCGAATAGTATTTTGAAGACCATTGTGAAACACATGAACAACTGGGGGGTGAGCGGATACTCGATAAGTGCGAGAATTATCCATAGGGGTATCCAGGTGACAAGGAACAGCAAGGCAGTAAGCTCAAAGGATTATCGAAACAACGACAAGTATTACGGGTTATCTTGTAATAACAAGACCAACTGGGGATGAATGTACGAATAACAACTGCAAGTAGTTATCCATAAGGGTTGACGATGGAAGGGGAATTGCTAATACGATGAACACAAGTTCTCGGGTTAACAGCGGAGGGTATCTTCAGGGTCTTCACGTACAGCAGACGATCATCAGTAATAAGGGGCCCTCCGGGTGAAAGAGTTAACGAGATCCTAATGTTAGATTTAGAAAAATTCATTTAACCCGAATAGAAGAGAGCTCAGAGTCCCAGAGTAAAGGTCGAGGAGTAAAAGATCCTAGTACCACCCAATGGCGACGTGGGCCCGTAAGGCACACAGCCATGTTAGTAAAAGTTTTGCAATGTCTAGACTCGACGTCGGCCAAGGAGTTGGAAGGGGGATTCCTACAGGCAGTCGGCTCTGATACCAACTTGTGACGCCCCCGATTCAATCGTACACTAATCATGCACGCAAATGTGTACGATCAAGATCAGGGACTCACGGGAAGATATCACAACACAACTCTACAAATAAAATAAGTCATACAAGCATCATAATACAAGCCAGGGGCCTCGAGGGCTCGAATACAAGTGCTCGATCATAGACGAGTCAGCGGAAGCAACAATATCTGAGTACAGACATAAGTTAAACAGGTTGCCTTAAGAAGGCTAGCACAAACTGGGATACAGATCGAAAGAGGCGCAGGCCTCCTGCCTGGGATCCTCCTAAACTACTCCAGGTCGTCGTCAGCGGGCAGCACGTAGTAGTAGGCACCTCCGGTGTAGTAGGGGTCGTCGTCGACGGTGGCGTCTGGCTCCTGGACTCCAGCATCTGGTTGCGACAACCAGAAAGGAAGGAAAGGGGAAAAAGGGGGGAGAAAGCAACCGTGAGTACTCATCCAAAGTACTCGCAAGCAAGGAACTACACTACATATGCATGGGTATATGTGTAAGGAGGCCATATCAGTGGACTGAACTGCAGAATGCCAGAATAAGAGGGGGATAGCTATCCTGTCGAAGACTACGCTTCTGGCAGCCTCCGTCTTGCAGCATGTAGAAGAGAGTAGATTGAAGTCCTCCAAGTAGCATCTCCAAGTAGCATATCCAGTAGCATCTCCAAGCGCATCTCCAGTCGCATCGCATAGCATAATCCTACCCGGCGATCCTCTCCTCGTCGCCCTGCGGAAAAGCGATCACCGGGTTGTCTGTGGAACTTGAAGGGTGTGTTTTATTAAGTATCCGGTTCTAGTTGTCATAAGGTCAAGGTACAACTCCAAGTCGTCCTGTTACCGAAGATCACGGCTATTCGAATAGATTAACTTCCCTGCAGGGGTGCACCACATAGCCCAACACGCTCGATCCCATTTGGCCGGACACACTTTCCTGGGTCATGCCCGGCCTCGGAAGATCAACACGTCGCAGCCCCACCTAGGCACAACAGAGAGGCCAGCACGCCGGTCTAAACCTAAGCGCGCAGGGGTCTGGGCCCATCGCCCATAGCACACCTGCACGTTGCGTACGCGGCCGGTGAGCAGACCTAGCAACCTCCATTACAAAGGAAGTTGCGTTAACGCAGTCCAACCCGGCGCGCGCCGCTCCGTCGCTGACGTCTGAAGTGCTTCGGCTGATACCACGACGTCGGGATACCCATAACTACTCCCACGTAGATGGTTAGTGCGTATAGGCTCGTAGCCAGACTCAGATCAAATACCAAGATCTCGTTAAGCGTGTTAAGTATCCGCGAACGCCGAACAGGGCCAGGCCCACCTGTCTCCTAGGTGGTCTCAACCTGCCCTGCCGCTCCGCCACAAAGTAACAGTCGGGGGCCGTCGGGAACCCAGGCCCACCACTACCTGGATGGAGCCACCTGTCCTTTCAGCCCCCTCGTCAGAATCACTTGCGGGTACTCAATGAGCTGACCCGACTTTAGTCACCATCTGTATAGTATGTATGTATGTATAGTATATACCCGTGATCACCTCCCGAGTGATCACGGCCCAATAGTATAGCAAGGCAGACTGACAAGAATGTAGGGCCAATGATGATAAACTAGCATCCTATACTAAGCATTTAGGATTGCAGGTAAGGTATCAACAGATGTAGCGACAATGTCAGGCTATGCATCAGAATAGGATTAACGAAAGCAGTAACATGCTACACTACTCTAATGCAAGCAGTATAGAAGAGAATAGGCGATATCTGGTGATCAAGGGGGAGCTTGCCTGGTTGCTCTGGCAAGAGAGAGGGGTCGTCAACTCCGTAGTCGAACTGGGCAGCAGCAGCGTCGGTCTCGTAGTCTACCGGAGAGAAGAGGGGGAAGAAACAATGAATACCAAGTAAACAGATGCATATCGAGGCATGACATGTCAAGAAGCGAAGCTAGGCGTGCCCTAACGTGGTATAAGGTGGTACTGGTCAAGGGGGAACCATCCGGGAAAGTATTCCCGGTGTTTCGTGTTTTCGGGCAGAGGAGCCGGAGGGGGAAACTTGCGGGTTCGATAGGTTAGGGGTGTGTGGTGGACGAACGGACTGCGTATCCAGAATCGTCTCGTCGTTCTGAGCAACTTTCATGTACAAAGTTTTCCCATCTGAGCTACGGTTTATTTTATATTAATTTTTAAAAATTTAATCATTTTTAGAATTTATTTAATTATTTAACTCTAACATTATCCAGAATAGTATATGCTGATGTCATCATGACGTCAGCAGTCAACAAAGGTGTTGACTGGTCAAACTGACGTGTGGGTCCAGTGGGACCCACCTGTCATACACTGTTTTAATTAACTAACTATTAATTAGGTTAATTAGTGATTAGGTTAATCTAATTATAATTAATTAACTTAATTAATTCCTTAATTAATTAATTAATTATTATTATTATTATTTAATTTTAATCTTCTTTTTTTTCGTTCCGGGGGCGTGGGCCCCGTTTGGCAGTGGCCCGAATGGCCTAACGGGCGCTGGGCGCCGGGCGGTACGGGCGACGAGCGCCAGCCCGATAGGGCGCCGCGGGGCAACGGGCGAAGGGGCGGGCGCGTGGCCTGGCGTCGGTGGCCGTGGCCACAGCCGGAGCGCGGGGAGGTTGTGGCACAGGGGCAACCACGACTCGCGGGGCGCGCGTGGCGCGGCGCGCCGTCGGGCGCCGGCCGTAGCAGCAACGGCAAGGCGGAGGGAGGGTTGCGCGGGCGAGCGGAGCCAGGGCAGCACGGCAGGCGCGGGGCGGAGGCCGGCGCGGGCGCAGCCTGGTCGTGCACGGAGCAGGGCACCGGACGCAGCAACGGGAGGACGCGAACGGCGACTACGGCGAAAGGATTGAGAGGGGGATCGTCGGTGGGGTCCCTCACCCGCGTTGCAGGGGAGGCCCGATGCAGGGCGAACGCGACGGCGGGGAGCGGTGGAGTCGAGGAGGCGTTCCGGCGGGGTCCGACAACGGCGCGTGGCGAGGCAGCGCCGGCGTCGAGCACGTCGGGTGGCGGGGAGGAGATGAGGAGGCGGGCGGCGAAGCGGCGTTCCAGGCGGCGTAGGGCGTCGAGGGCGCGGTCGGCGCGACAGGGGAGCTGTCGAGGGAGCGGGGACAGGGCGGGAGGACGAGGGCAGGGGCCGGCGAGGCGGCGTTCGACGGGGCCGGGGCAACTGCCCCGATCCAGATCCCATCGGGGGAGAGGGGGGAGAGGCGTGGGGAATCGAGGGGAGGGGAGTGGACCGAGAGGGGGAGTGGGGGCTGTGTGCGGTAGTGGCTAGGGTTTGGGAAGTGGGGAGGGGGTTATGCTGGGGACGACTGGGCCGGCCTGGGGGCCCGATGGCCTGCTGGGCCGTGGCCCAGTTGGGCCGGGGGTTGCTTTCTCTTTTTTTTTTTGGTTTTGTTTTCTGTTTTTTTTTGTATTTTCCATTTCCTTTATTTTCTATTCTGTTTTAATCTTAAGTTCCTCTTTACTTTAGTTTTATAAACTATAAAAGTAGTCCCTACTTTAGTGTTAATAAATAGGCTACTTACCACATAAGTTTGGGCAACTAAATAAAAGAGTTTAATATTTTATTTAACGTAATAGGCTCTCAACTAATTGGTTTTGCTACTGTTTAAAACATTCTAGAGTATTTTACACTTTTATGAAAGTGTGGTTTCTCTACCATAATTACCTATGCATTATTCGGCAATCACCGAACATTTTTGTTTTAATTTTTGAAAACTGTTATTATTTACCAAACTTTGAATTTGAATTTTGGTCCGGTTTTGACCTAACGATAGATTAGCAACAGTAACCGAGGTGACGTGGCATGATTAGCGTGGGATTACTGTAGCATGATTATCCGGGTGTTACAGCTGCTTTGCTACACTGTCTCTGAAAACATTGATCAGTTGTTGTGTGGCACGACTCTGCACCTCTGATTCATCCACCATTTCCATCATTGCTTCAGGCATTAATTGGTTCACAAACATACATTTATTCCGTTGCATTCGAGACAGAGGATACTGAACAAATTCTGATGACGATTTTGGCAGGCTTGTATTATTGATAGTGGAGAGTGTCTCGATCACTGCATCATAACATAAATTAGGAGGGGAACCAAACAGATTAATCATGAGTTATTGCCATATTACCTGGGTTAGATTTATTGGAAAGAAACAATGGGGTTGCCTTGCTGTTTTCAGAGTTTGTCTTCTTATCTTCAGCAGCCTGCACAAAATTAACACACTAGCATTGCTATCATTGCCCAAGTCAGATAATAGGAAAGCAACATTGACACAACGAACGTTTGGGCAACTAGCCTACAACAAATTAACACAATATGGCACAACTATCATCTTCCAGGTAAGGTAATATGAAAGTAACATTGACACAATGAATAAATGGGCAACCAGAGAAGCACTACAATTCAGTAATGTGCGTGATATGAGATAGTACACTCATGCGGCTCAGTATGCAAAACTACCAGGCAGTTTTCCTTACAAAAATCAACATTGGCGCCTTTAAAATTTTGCTAAAACTAATTTTAGATCAGATAAAGGTTAGATTCACGCCGATTAACAAAATACATGCTGATGTAAAAATATAGTGATATACAACAGGTACTTACATCAGCATTGGAGCACAGAGAATTCCCGCAAGATATTTTCCTCGAATACGATCCCAATGGAGGAAGTCTTCTATCGTTTAACCTTATTTTCTAAAAGAGAGATGGGTAAGAAACATGTAGAAAATATGATCAGAATGCTATAAAATTTCATGATGCGAGGATACGCACGTGCTTCTTAGAATGGAGTTGACATTCTTTTGCTAGACTGGAGCAGACTAGTTCTTTGGCCACTGAAATCTGCTTATTATCAGTGGGAGTTCAGTTTCTCTATGCTGGAGCAGTATCTATGAAAAATGGAGTTGTTTTATTATCTCCTAGCATTTGGCCCTTTTGCAAAGACCTGGTTTGTAACCCTTCAGATTCTAACATAGCCGTCTTCCCCTTGCATGCCTTATATAGAAGAATGGTGCTTCAGTTATAAAACATGCTACAAAAGAGATGGCATATGTACTGAAGAATAGAAAGGCATGACATATTGACATGTATTCCCTCCATCCGGAAATAAATGGATGGGTCTAGGCGTATTTCAGTTCTAGATACATCCAGTTTTATCCATTTCTGTGACATGTAATCCGGGCGGGGGGAGTATGATGTAAGAGCTAGGGATACAACATGACAACACAGTAAAAAAACACTGAAAACCCACTGCAGAACCAAAGTATTCAAACCCACTTATATGAGATAGTACACTCATGCAGGTCAGGATGCAAAACTACCAGGCAGTTTTCCTTACAAAAATCAACATTGTGGCCTTTAGTCATACATTTTGCTACAACTAAATTTAGATTAGATAAAGGTTGGATTCATACCAATTAACAAAATGCATGCTGATGTAAAAATATAGTGATATACAACAGGTACTAACATCTACATTGGAGCACATAGAATTCCTGCAAGAATCTTTCCTCACATACGATACCAGTGCAGAAATTCTTCTATCTGTTAAGCTTTTTTTCTAAAAGAGAGATGGGTAAGAAACATGTAGAAAATATGATCAACATGCTATAAAATTTCATGATGCAAGGATATGCACATGCTTCTTAGAATGGAGTTGACATATTTTTGCTGGACTGGGGCGGACTAGTTCTTTGGCAAATGGAATCTGCTTATTATCAGTAGGAGTTGGGTTTCTCTATGCTAGAGCAGTATCTATAAATACTAGATTTGGTTTATTATCTTCTGGCATTTGGATCTTTTGCAAATGCCTTGTTTGTAACCCTTCAGATTCTAACATAGTCGTCTTCCCCTTGCATGCCTTGTATAGAAGGATGGTGCTTTAATTATAAAACATGCTACAGCAGAGAGATGGAATAGGTACTGAAGAATAGAAAGGCATGCCATATTGACATGTATTCCCTCCATCCGGAAAAAATGGATGGGTCTAGGCATATTTCAGTTCTAGATACATCCTTTTTTATCCATTTCGGCAACATGTAATCTGGACGGAGGGGGTATGTTGTAAGAGCTAGGGATACGACAGGACAACATAGCAAAAAAACACTAGTTGAATGTAATACTGTATGCTTGCAAAATACATATAGAAAAAACTAAGGCAACATACACGTGTATGATTGGGAAACTAAGATGGCATTGCAACAGAGCACTAGAACAACACTTCAATGTTAAAAAAGATGGTATGGTCGACAGAATAAGTACATGCTGATGAATAACAATGCATAAGATATTCAGAAGCATGATGTCCAAACTAAGCAGATGGCATTGCGATAGAGTAGAATGAAAGTACTTGAATTTGAAAACATGTTATCATGAAGGGAATAGGTACTGAAAAACAGGAAGGCACGACATATTTACATGCATGATCAGCATGCTAAGCACATGGCATTGCAACAGAGTAGATACACTCTAGGACATTATATGCATGTTGTACCCATATCACACACAAAGTTAGAACAAGGACGTAGTGGGGTGAAGAGGATTCATCATCTTTCTGCAAGTCTTCTGAAGAACTGCCTTTACATGTTCCATCATATTGGGTATCATTGACGTCAAGTTTATTGGCCTTTACATTGCTCTGTGAGGTTCTTGTGGATATATCAGCGTGTGCAATTATATCTGACATGCATGGAAGACAACTAGTAGTTAGATTTATGTAATGAGTGCATGTAGGAGACGACATAAATAGTAGAACTGGTTAACTAGCAGCAACAGGTCTCATAAACTAATGGGAGAACACAGATGAAAGCTACAGAATATATATCGTTTGTACTTGAGATTAACTAGATAGCACACAAAAGTATTAAAGAACAACATAGGTAATACTAGAAGTGGTATAATACTATAATCACCAGCCTGTGGGATAGCATTGGTTGATGGATGATAACTATGAAACAATGTTACCTAAAAAACAAGTTTCTTAGCTGAACTATGGAACAACCTTAACTCCTGAACAAGACCTATAAGAGATCAGCATGAATATACAGTGAAATGTGATGATCTATTTTCCATGCTTAGATGAATAACAAAGCCATAAATGTTGCACACAAGTAAGATGAGGGTACAACCTATCTGGCTGCCATCCATAGGAGTGAGCATCATGTGCTTACTTGTCGATGGCCCTGCAGTTGTTGTGGCTGTCCATGTCGGGCACGCGCATTTGATGCAGGGAACTGTAGAGTGGGGACTATAGCTCCCTTCTGGTGTATGCTTCCCTTGTTGGAGCAGATGCGGTGAGTCGGAAGACGGTGTGTCTGAAGATGCATATAACGCATAATGTTCAGAACAACATATCTCTTTGATCTGAAGAAATACACTAAGAGATCAACAGCAAGGTACGAGAGTGGTCACACGTCTGTTGACTGAAGACTAAATTGGGATCACACAATTTTATTTTATTTTTCGTACTGTCCGATCTACGCCAGATTGCTTGATGGCCGTCTTGTGCCTCCCGGCTGACACTGTTCGGAATCTTCCCTGAAGAGCCAGCGACCAATGGCAGAGAAGCCTGCCTCCTCCATCCGTGGCCCTGGACAAAACCCCGCTCCCCGCCCCACCGCACTGCCATGGTTGCGCCGCCCCCGGGCCAATCCACAAAGACTCCCAGTCATCCAGATCCGGCGGTGGCAGTACCTTCAACCCACGCAACTCTAAGATAGCCATCTAAGCGCTGGTTCCGTGGAGAACTTGTGGCCCCGCACCCTTACGTTAGACACCAGCCAACCGGCAACCTAGGAGCTCTGCCGCCTCGAGGGATGCTGAGCTAGGTCTATGCGTAGTTTTCTTTGCACGAGTAGAACACAAATTTGTTGTGGGCGTAGATGTTGTCAATTTTCTTGCCACTACTAGTCTTATCTTGTTTCGGCGGCATTGTGGGATGAAGCGGCCCGGACCGACCTTACACGTACGCATACGTGAGACAGGTTCCACCGACTAACATGCACTAGTTGCATAAGGTGGCTAGCGGGTGTCTGTCTCTCCCACTTTAGTCGGATCGGATTCGATGAAAAGGGTCCTTATGAATGGTAAATAGAAATTGGCATATCACGTTTTGGCTTTCACGTAGGTAAGAAACGTTCTTGCTAGAACCCTATTGCAGCCACGTAAAAACATGCAACAACAATTAGAGGACGTCTAACTTGTTTTTGCGGCATATGCCTTGTGATGTGATATGCCCAAAAGTTGTGATGAATGATATATATATGTGATGTATGAGATCATGTTCTTGTAATAGGAATCACGACTTGCATGTCAATGAGTATGACAACCGACAGGAGCCATAGGAGTTGTCTTAATTATTGCATGACCTGCGTGTCAATGATTAAACGCCATGTAATTACTTTACTTTATTGCTAAACTGTTAGCCAAAGTAGTAGAAGTAATAGTTGGTGAGCAACTTCATGGAGACACGATGATGGAGATCATGATGCTGGAGATCATGGTGTCATGCCGGTGACGAAGATGATCATGGCGCCCCGAAGATGGAGATCAAAGGAGCTATATGATATTGGCCATATCATGTCACTATTTGATTGCATGTGATGTTTATCATGTTTTTGCATCTTATTTGCTTAGAACGACGGTAGTAAATAAGATGATCCCTCATAATAATTTCAAGAAAGTGTTCCCCCTAACTGTGCGCCGTTGCGAAAGTTCGTTGTTTCGAAGCACCACGTGATGATCGGGTGTGATAGATTCCAACGTCCACATACAACTGTTGTAAGACAGATTTACACATGCAAAACACTTAGGTTAACTTGACGAGCCTAGCATGTACAGACATGGCCTCGGAACACAAGAGACCTAAAGGTAAAACATGAGTCATATGGAAGATACGAACAACATGGAGATGTTCACCGATGATGACTAGTCCGTCTCACGTGATGATCAGACACGGCCTAGTTGACTCGGATCATGTATCACTTAGATGATAATCTGAGTGGGAGTTCATTAAATAATTTGATTAGATGAACTTAATTATCAATAACTTAGTCTAAAAACCTTTGCAAAAATGTCTTGTAGATCAAATGGCCAACGCTCATGTCAACCTCAACTTCAACGCGTTCCTAGAGAAAACCAAGCTGAAAGATGATGGCAGCAACTATTCGGACTGGGTCCAGAACCTAAGGATCATCCTCTTAGCTGCCAAGAAAGCATATGTCCTAGAAGGACCGCTAGGTGAAGCACCCATCCCAGAGAACCAAGACGTTATGAACGCTTGGCAGTCTCGTGCTGATGATTACTCCCTCGTTCAGTGCGGCATGCTTTACATCTTAGAACCGGGGCTCCAAAAGCGTTTTGAGCAACACGAAGCATATGAGATGTTCGAGGAGCTGAAAATGGTTTTCCAAGCTCATGCCCGGGTCGAGAGATATGAAGTCTCCGACAAGTTCTACAGTTGTAAGATGGAGGAAAATAGTTCTATCAGTGAGCACATACTCAAAATGTCTGGGTTGCGCAACCGCTTGTCCCAGCTGGACATTAACCTCCCGGACGAGGCGGTCATTGACAGAATCCTTCAGTCGCTCGCACCTAGCTACAAGAGCTTTGTGATTTACTACAATATGCAGGGGATGGTGAAAACTATTCCTGAAGTATTTTCAATGCTGAAATCAGCGGAGGTAGAAATCAAAAAGGAGCATCAAGTGTTGATGGTCAATAAAACCACTAGTTTCAAGAAAGGCAAGGGTAAGAAGAACTTCAAGAAGGACGGCAAGGGAGTTGCCGCGCCTGGTAAACCAGTTGCCAGGAAGAAGCCAAAGAATGGACCCAAACCTGAGACTGAGTGCTTTTATTGCGAGGGAAAGGGACACTGGAAGCGGAACTGCCCCAAATACTTAGCGGACAAGAAGGTCGGCAACACTAAAGTTATATGTGATATACATGTAATTGATGTGTACCTTACCAATACTCGTAGTAGCTCCTGGGTATTTGATACCGGTGCGGTTGCTCATATTTGTAACTCAAAGGAGGAGTTGCGGAATAAGCAGAGACTGGCAAAGGACGAGGTGACGATGCGCGTCGGGAATGGTTCCAAGGTCAATGTGATCGCCGTCAGCACGCTACCTCTACATTTACCTACGGGATTAGTTTTAAACCTCAATAATTGTTATTTAGTGCCAGCTTTGAGCATGAACATTGTATCTGGATCTCGTTTAATACGAGATGGCTACTCATTTAAATCCGAGAATAATGGTTGTTCTATTTATATGAGAGATATGTTTTGTGGTCATGCCCTGCTGGTCAATGGTTTATTCTTGATGAATCTCGAACGTGATATTACACATATTCATAGTGTGAATACCAAACAATGTAAGGTTGATAACGATAGTCCCACATACTTGTGGCACCGCCTCCTTGGTCACATTGGTGTCAAGCGCATGAAGAAGCTCCATGCTGATGGACTTTTAGAGTCTCTCGATTATGAATCATTTTACACATGCGAACCATGCCTCATGGGAAAAATGACCAAGACTCCGTTCTCCGGAACAATGGAGCGAGAAACCAACTTATTGGAAATCATTCATACTGATGTGTGCGGTCCAATGAGCGTTGAGGCTCGCGGAGACTATCATTATGTTCTCACTCTCACTGATGACTTAAGTAGATATGGGTATGTGTACTTGATGAAACACAAGTCTGAGACCTTTCAAAAGTTCAAGGAATTTCAGAATGAGGTAGAGAATCAACGTGACCGAAAAATAAAGTTCTTATGATCAGATCGTGGAGGAGAATATTTAAGTCACGAATTTGGTACGCACTTATGGACTTTGACAGACTTGCCCGACGATCGGCGAGCGATAGAAAATAAATGGATCTTTAAGACGAAGACGAACGCGGATGGTAATGTTACCATCTATAAAGCTCGACTTGTCGCTAAGGGTTATCGGCAAATTCAAGGGGTTGACTACGATGAGACTTTCTCTCCCGTAGCGCAGCTGAAGTCCGTCCGAATCATGTTAGCAATTACCACATAGTATGATTATGAGATATGGCAAATGGACGTCAAAACACCATTCCTTAATGGCTATCTTAAGGAAGAACTGTATATGATGCAGCCGGAAGGTTTTGTCGATCCTGAGAATGCTAACAAGGTATGCAAGCTCCAGCGATCCATTTATGGGCTGGTGCAAGCATCTCGGAGTTGGAAAATTTGCTTTGATGAGATGATCAAAGCGTTTGGGTTTATGCAGACTTATGGAGAAGCCTGCGTTTACAAGAAAGTGAGTGGGAGCTCTGTAGCATTTCTCATATTATATGTGGATGGCATACTTTTGATGGGAAATGATATAGAACTTTTGGACAACATTAAAGCCTACTTGGATAAGTGTTTTTCAATGAAGGACCTTAGAGGAGTTGCTTACATATTAGGCATCAAGATCTATAGAGATAGATCGAGATGCTTCATAGGTCTTTGACAAAGCACATACCTTGATAAGATATTGAAGAAGTTCAATATGGACCAGTCCAAGAAGGGGTTCTTGCCTGTGTTGCAAGGTGTGAAATTGAGCTCGGATCAATGTCCGACCACGACAGAAGATAGAGAAAAGATGAGTGTCGTCCCCTATGCCTCAGCCATAGGGTCTATCATGTATGCCATGCTGTGTACCAGACCTGATGTAAACCTTGCCGTAAGTTTGCTAGGAAGGTACCAAAGTAATCCCGGCATGGAACACTGGACAACGGTCAAGAATATCCTGAAGTACCTGAAAAGGACTAAGGATATGTTTCTCATTTATGGAGGTGACGAAGGGCTCGTCGTAAAGGGTTACGTCGACGCTAGCTTCGACACAGATCTGGATGACTCTAAGTCACAAACCGGATACGTGTATATTTTGAATGGAGGGGTAGTAAGCTGGTGCAGTTGCATGGAGAGCGTCGTGGAGGGATCTACATGTGAAGCGGAGTACATGGCAGCCTCGAAGGCAGCGCATGAAGCAATCTGGATGAAGGAGTTCATCACCGACCTAGGAGCCATACCCAAAGCGTCGGGGCCAATCACCCTCTTCTGTGAAAACACTGGAGCTATTGCCCTTGCCAAGGAGCCCAGGTTTCACAAGAAGACCAGGCACATCAAGCATCTCTTGAACTCCATTCATGAAAATGTTCAAGATGGAGACATAGATATTTTCAAAGTGCATATGGATCTGAATGTCGCAGATTCGTTGACTAAACCTCTTCCGCGAGCAAAACATGATCAACACCAGAACTCTACGGGTGTTCGATTCATCACAATGTAACTAGATTATTGACTCTAGTGCAAGTGGGAGACTGTTGGAAATATGCCCTAGAGGCAATAATAAAATGATTATTATTATATTTCCTTGTTCATGATAATTGTCTATTATTCATGCTATAGTTATGTTATCCGGAAATCGCAATACATGTGTGAATAAATAGACCACAACATGTCCCTAGTAAGCCTCTAGTTGACTAGCTCATTGATCAACATATAGTCATGGTTTCCTGACTATGGACATTGGATGTTGTTGATAACGGGATCACATCATTAGGAGAATGATGTGATGGACAAGACCCAATCCTAAGCATAGCATAAGATCGTGTAGTTCGTTTGCTAGAGCTTTTCCAATGTCAAGTATCATTTCCTTAAACCATCAGATCGTGTAACTCCCGGATACCGTAGGAGTGCTTTGGGTGTACCAAATGTCACAACGTAACTGGGTGACTATAAAGGTATACTATAGGTATCCCCGAAGTATCTGTTGGGTTGACACGGATCGAGACTGGGATTTGTCACTCTGTATGACGGAGAGGTATCTCTAGGCCCACTCGGTAATGCATCATCATAATGAGCTAAATGTGACCAAGTGTTTGGTCACGGGATCATGCATTACGGTACGAGTAAAGTGACCTGCCAATAACGAGATTGAATGAGGTATTGGGATACTGACAATCGAATCTCGGGCAAGTAACGTACCGATTGACAAAGGGAATTGTATACGGGATTACTTGAATCCTCGACATCGTGGTTCATCCGATGAGATCATCGAGGAGCATGTTGGATCCAACATGGGTATCCAGATCCTGTTGTTGGTTATTGACCGGAGAGTCATCTCGGTCATGTCTGCATGTCTCCCGAACCCGTAGGGTCTACACACTTAAGGTTCGGCGACGCTAGGGTTGTAGAGATATTAGTATGCGGTAACCTGAAAGTTGTTGAAAGTCTCGGATGAGATCCCGAACGTCATGAGGAGTTTCGGAATGGTCCGGAGGTAAATAATTGTATATAGGAAGTCCAGTTTTGGCCATCGGGAAAGTTTCGGGGGTCACCGGTATTGTACCGGGACCACCGGAAGGGTCCCGGGGGTCCACCGGGTGGGGCCACCTATCCCGGAGGGCCCCATGGGATGAAGTGGGGAAGGGAACCAGCCCCTGGTGGGCTGGTGCACCCCCCCTTGGGCCTCCCCCTGCGCCTTGTGTTGGAAACCCTAGGGGTGGGGGGCGCCCCACTTGGCTTGGGGGGCAAGCCACCCCCCTCGCCCCCCTTGAGATCCAATCTCTAGGGGCCGGCGCCCCCCAGGGCTCCTATATAAAGAGGGGGGAGGGAGGAATGCACACCGCTGCTCCTGGCGCCTCCCTCTCCCTCCGCACCACCTCTCCATCTCGCTGAGCTTGGCGAAGCCCTGCCGAGATCACAGCTACTTCCACCACCACGCCATTGTGCTGCTGCATCTCCATCAACCTCTCCCTCCCCCTTGCTGGATCAATAAGGAGGAGACGTCTTCCCAACCGTACGTGTGTTGAACGCGGAGGTGCCGTCCATTCGGCGCTAGGATCTCCGGTGATTTGGATCACAACGAGTACGACTCCCTCAACCCCCTTCTCTTGAAAGCTTCCGCTCATGATCTACAAGGGTATGTAGATGCACTCCTCTCTCTCGTTGCTAGATGACTCCATAGATTGATCTTGGTGAAGCGTAGAAATTTCTTATTTTCTGCAACGTTCCCCAATAGATGCTGCTTCCCATTAGGAATCGATTGGCCTAGAATAAAAATTCAGACAACTGACGCCTAAATAAAGTGATTTGAGATGAGGCTGCGACCTATCTGGCGGCATGGTGAAGTAGGCAGGTCCAGCTGCCGAGTCGGTGAGGCTGACGCGGTTGTGGTGGCGACCGGCGGCAGGGAAACAACGATGTCACGATGGTCGACGCTACGGGGAAGCAGCGCCGGGACTCTGGACGGATCCGAAGTTGGAGCCGCTCCGGCGCCGTGAACAACGGCGAGGGTGAATCGGCTCCGGTACGGTTCATGCGGCCGTCGTCGAGGCAGGTCCAGCAGCACGGAGTAAGAGGCACATGGCCCAGTGCACGATGGAAAATGGATAGCGTCTCTGGCATTAGGGAGGAGGGCGGCTGTGAAATCGGTGCGGTGGGGGCGCCATGGAGGAGGGGCTGAGATTTTGCGGCTTGGGAGAAGGGAGCTTCCCGGGGAGAAGGTGATTTGGCACCCACGAGGTATGAATGGGGGGGGGGGTGGGGGGGTTGGCATTTGTCTGAAACGTGAGGGGAGTTACAGTTCTACCCCTGCCTTTAGGCTTCTCAACTTGGGTCTGTGTACTGAGGGTTGGGGATAGTAGAGTAACTTTTCTTCTCCCCAAATAGTGGGCGGGAGTGATTTCGGGCGAGGAGGGCGTGTTTTGAAATATAGTGGGCGCGAGCGATTTCAGGCGAGGAGAGCGTGTTTTGAAATAGTGGGCGCAAGCTATTTCGGGCAAGGAGAGCGTGTTTTGCCGACCATGGTTTATGAATTATTTGGTACATGTCATTTCGGCCGAGGAGAAGGCGCGCTTGGATGAAGTTATGAACCTACCCTCGATGTTCAACAGGCCAATTGATGTGTGTCCCACATAGGACGCTAATTTTGCGTCTCCCATTTATTTGCTCGAGCGAATTCCACCGAGCAGAGGATGTTTAACGGTTCGTTGAAATTTTGGGAGAACGAGCATCCACGTCTACCTTACCAAGTCGATTCGAATCAAATTTTGAAATATTAGCTTGCCACTTCTTTTTTAGATGGAGAGATGATGCTCGGGAGTAATGTGTTTTTACATGCTCGTTGCTAGCGATTTACTATATGACAAATAGTTGACCCACTCAAAAACGCGAATCAAACCCAAAATGAAATATCTCGATTCAATGAAATAGCTTGTTCACTAGGTCAAAATAGTGAACTAAATCCAAAATTGAACACCTCAATCGAGTAGCATGTTGTACAGTATTATAGTAATCCATGAACATGTTGAAAGTCAAATTAATGAACTTGTTTGATATACGCATATATCTATTCATGTGTGGATTGCAAACAACATGTTCTCCAATTTAAATATTTCAATGCAACTTTATATCGAAACATGGTTTATATCAGTCTTTGATGCATAAAACGCGACCTCCCCCTCTCCTGGACTCATGTTCTCTCTCTCTCTCTCTCTCTCTCTCTCTCTCTCTCTCTCTCCGAGAATCTTCAATTTTGTCGCAGGCATCCGACACAAAAACCTTGTTGGTCCCTCTCCCTTTCTCTCCATCTCTCTCTCTTTTTGTGTGTGGGTGGGGGCGGGTCTTTCTAGTTCGCATGCATATATACACCATCTATAGGTCTCTCGCACATTATGTATGATACTCTAGCTAGTCCAAGCTAGATATCTTGGGTGCACTCATCGTACGCACACAAATTCCTTGGCTCGTTGCCCGTAACTCTCTCACGCCCACTATGTCGTCTCGGAGCTCTTCCCCCCCTCTCTCAAACTCTCCATCCACCTGGGTCACACATACACATGCATAGCTCACTCGCACTCGATAGGCCCATCTAAAACTCTATCTCTCTCCCTCGTTCTCTCTCCATCTCACACGCACACACACACAATCTCCTGCCTAGCTAGCCAAGTATGATGGTCTCTCACTCAATTGCAGGCACATGCATTCCCCCTATATGTATATGACTAGCTAATCTTAGTCTCCATCACAAACATGTGCATGGTCTATCTCGATTTCTCTCGGGGCATCTTTCTATCGCACACGCACCTCCCTTCATCTCCCACCCATATAGTCCCCTCACGATCTCGAGGGGATCTCTCTATCACAAACACACCCTCTCTTCCTCCCCATGCGTCCATGTCCTCCATGTGTCCCTCTCGACCTTTCTTCCTTGTTGGCTAGACCTCTATTGGACATGTGCTACATGGGTGTCTCTCTCTGTTGCAAACAATCACACACTAGCTATCTTCATGTATCTCCTCGCCTCGCTTTTCTATCTCGGAGATGCATGTGTGATACGTTCACATAAGAAACGAAAAAACACACACTCTCTCTAATTTATCGTCTGTTGTCACTTTCTCTTTCACACACATACTCTTTTTGCGCACTTACTCATTCTCCTTCACATGCACTTGATCTGTCTTGACTTAGGCACCCTCCTCGGTCCATAGCATATAGATTTATTGAAAAGTCAAACATCACAAAGTTTGTCCATGTATGTGGAGAAAAACAATTACATCTAGAACGGCAAATATATACCATTAGATTCACCATGAGATGCAGTTTTGTATGATGTATCTTTGGTATTGTAGATATAAATAACATTTGCGTAAACCTAATCAAAGTTTCCAAAGTTTGACTTCTAAAAAATTTACATGCACTGCATTATCGAGCGGATGGAATATCTCTTTCCCCCTCTCAGCTATCTCATGCACCACTCAGCCTTATCGGGGCTCCTCAATCTCTCTCAAACTTTATTGGTTAGTTTGGTTTGTGACCTGACCCTCATGCCTTGATGGCCAGTACTGCCTGGTGTGGACGTGAGATGTAAAATATTTCTGTCTGGCCAGGCTTGTGTGGTGCTGAAGCGTTTGGTTCATGCCTGGGCCAGGAAAGCATCAACGTCCCATCAATCAATCCATGCAGCAATTATTTAATGCTAATATCCATCCAGGTTGCTGTTAGCCTCGTGGCCGCACGACCAGGCGTTCAAAATCGGTCGCTTGGGCCAGGCTACTTGCAGTGTCTGGAGTCCAGCCAGGCTAATTAAAGTGCAAGGGAATCCAGGCCAGGAGGGCTTTCTTTTTCACAGGGTAGCAACCAAACAAGCGTGCATGAAATCCAGCCACAACCCCAGGCCAGGCAAAAGATGCTCAGGACGCAAGCCAAACTGGCCTTATATCTCCCTGGTTCACACATACACATGTCTCGCTCGCGCTATACATATAGACCCATCCAACACTTCTCCACCCTTGTTCTCTCTCCATGTGACACGCACCCCCCTAAGTACCATAATCCCTCACTCCATCATAGGCGCAAGCACTCCCCCCCTAAGTATGATTATCTCTCACTAGCCATCAGGAACACACATATTGTCTCCTTCCATCCATATGTCTATCTCAATATCTCTCGGGGCATCTTCTATCGCGCACACACCTTGTCACTCGATCTCCCACCCATGTAGTCCCATCACGATCTCCAGGGGATCTCTCTATGACAAACATACACTCTCTCCTCCCCATGTCTGCATTTTCTCCGTACGTCTCTCTCGACCTCTCTCCCTTGTTTGTCAGACCCCTCTTGGCCACGTGCTAGGGGTCTTGCTCTCTCGGTTCCAAACAACCACACACTATCTCCTCACCTTGCCTCCGTTGTCGAAGATGCATGTGTGATATGTTTGCATAAGACACGCACACTTTTTCTCTACTTTTATCGTGTGTTGTCCATGTCTCTTTCACACACGCACACACACTTTTTTCACTCACTCTTTATATTCTCTCTCTCTCTCTCTAGTTAGGGACTCTGTCACGTCCATAAGCATATGGATGTTTTGAAAAGTCAAACCTCAGAAAAGTTTGACCAGGTATATGTGGAGAAAAACATTTACATCTGGAACAATCATTAGATTCATCACAACATGTACTTACTTCATACTATCATTTATCTTGGTATTGTAGATATAAGTAATTTCTTTATAAACTTGGTCAAAGTTTCAAAAGTTTGACTTTAAAAAAATGTTGGAACTACATTATCGAACGGAGGGAGTAGCTCTTTCTCTCTCTCTCTGCTATCTCTCACGGCCTCCCCTCTCACTCGAACTCTCTATACCGACGGATTATATGCTCACTGTGTCAGCGTATAGCTCCGTATATTGTTTAGTTGACCGGTCAACCAGTCCACATGCTGCCTTGTCAGCTCATGTTCTGTATCTTCGTGTGCTGGCCCATGTGGCAGTGGGTGAAAATAAGTAAACTAGAGGCCCATCTGACATGCGGTGAAGTAAACAAAGTTGAAACCACTCGGGGTAGCACCCTGCATGCTAGTAAATTGAGGGCGCATTGAGGACACACTTCTTGCGCGTGAAGGACGCACTCGCGCACAATTCACCACTGCACGGCGGCATGCACAGAAGGACGCACTCGCGCACACCCAGCACACAACACAGACCAGCACACGTGTACAACGGCGTCGCCGCCGGTTGAGATGGACGGCGAGGCAGCCAACAAGCGGAGGCGGCTCGAGCCAAAACCGCATCCGGCGAGCCTGGACTTCATCAGTAGCCTCCCCAACGACATGGTGCTCGTCATCATCGGCCTCCTCCCCACCAAATCTGCCGTGCAGACCGCCCTGCTCTGCGGCGGTGGCGCCCCCTCTGGCACCGCGTCCCCCTCAACCTCACCGTCGATAGCTGCCTTGCGAACGGGGATTGCAAACGCATGGCCGCAGTCTCCAAGATCCATTCATCGCACCCCTGGCCAGCCAGACGCCTTGACATCCGCATGTTCAGTACCAACTGCAAGGTCCAACCCAAGTTCGACGAGTGGTTCTTATCCCCCGCCCTAGATCAGCTCGAGGAGCTTAGCTTTAAAGCTGGACGATGTCGCTCTCTGCCGCCGTCCGCGCTCCACCTCATGCCAACGCTGCGCCGCGCCAGCTTATGCTACTGCTATCTTCCCCAGATTAATGTCGCGCCCGCCCTTCTTCTACCTCAACTCAAGGAGCTCGACCTCTTCGATGTTGTCATCTCAAAGAAGGCTATGGAGCACCTGCTCTGCAGCTGTACTACGCTTGAGTACCTTCATCTTAAGCAGATCCACGGGTTAATTAGCCTCCACATCGCCTCGACGAATCTCTGATGGATTTATGTGTCTTGCTGGCCCCGCAACAAGACATCAATTGGGAAGAGATCACTCCAGCTGTTCCACGTTATGGTCATTGAGAATGCGGCTTTCCTGGAGAGATTGCTTGTATCGGATCTAGAAGGTCCAACAAAAATTAGGGTCATTGATGCGCTGAAATTGACAGCGTTGGTGTACTCGTCTACCAAATTCTCCAAACTCTTTATTGGATCCGTAATCGTTCAGGTACAACACTCATCTTCTTCTCCGTCTTCTTGAAATTCACAGTTGTAAATGTCTTCTTGATGTATTTACGACCGTCTTCTAGAAAATGATTCCCACAAGCTTGACCCAGTCCATGCGCAAAGTGAAGATCTTGGCACTAAAATCTATTGGCCCCAATCTGGATCAAGTTGTTAGATTCCTTACATGCTTTTCGTGCACGGAGAAGCTACTCATCAAGGTGAAACTTCTTTCCTATTAGTAAATGGTAATCACAACATAGCACAATTTTTTCATAATTTTCCCAAATTACAATGACAAGTGTAGTGTTCAAAACTGCATCTACGCACTGCACCAAAAGAAATGTTTTTAGTAATTTTTCTCACGTGATCACCTGCATCATTTTTATGTTGTACTACTATAGTAGCCTAGGCTAGTCATAGTGGAAAATAACTTAGACTACTCCAGTAACTCTATGGTTACCCTAAGAGCAAGTACTACCTCTGTCCTGGTTTACCCTTCCAATTTTGTAGTATCAAAATTTGACCATAGATTTAACTGACAAAATGTTAATGCATTTCACTAAGAACTATACCGTTGGATTCGTATTTGAACATAATTTCAAATGGTGTAATTTTTAGTGACATGCATTGGCATTTTCTTAGGTAAATCTATGGTCAAAATTTTATACTAAATACGAGGTAGTATTCCCTCCGTCCCAAAATTCTTGTCTTACATTTGTTTAGATACGGATGTATCTAACACTAAAATGTAACTAGATACATCCATATTTAGACAAATTTAAGACAAGAATTTTGGGACGGAGGGAGTACAAAAGTAGGCTATGTAGGCCAAAACAAGTGCCAAATTCACTTGTGATGCATTTGGTATCGATGCCCCTCCATTGCTCACCTGGTGCCCCAATCTGGATCACCTACTTTGCTCCGGTGCCAAATTAACTCACGCAATGAAAAAACACTGCATGGGAGAGAGAGGACTGAGGCAATAAAAAACACTTGTTTGGGAGAGTGAGAGGCTGGTGTAGTTGGTTTGATTGATTTGTTTATACATGTGGGTCTGTGTGCACAATGGTGCCAACTCTCTCACATCGCGAGAGCGGTGCCAAAATCTTTTGATTTGACATCGATGCGTATTATGTGGCATACTTTTGCGAAATATGGCATCAGCCACATAGTGGAAGGCAACAAATGCCCAAGCTCTTCATGTGCTCCTAGTTAAATGAGAGGAAACAGAAAGAGAGAGAGAGAGAGAGAGAGAGAGAGAGAGAGAATATCACCGGCCAGCCAACCCTATCGTATGAGCGAATGATATTGTTACCTCTTGATGACACGGCAATGTTATACAGCCAGCTGTTCTAATATGTTCTCTTCTTTTGCAGATAAAAAAGACCCGAAATTGAAAAATGTGCTGCACTATAACAATCTCATCGAATGCCTTGATCTCTGTATTAAAGAAATTCATTTGATCGACTACCGAGGCAGCACATCTGAGATTAAATTGGCCAGGTTCTTTGTTCTGGAGGCAAGTGTGCTCAAGGTAATGACGTTTGGCGTTCTTTGGCGCAACAATGAATGGCGTGCAGATCACCGCAAGCGTCTAAGCCTAAATTACAAAGTCTCCGCAGAAGCTGAATTTGTTTTTGAAACATCAAGTGGCGAGAGACTCGAAAACTTATTTGCCCATTAGTGACTTGTTAGGGAGGTGGATTTTAGTTTGTACGATAATGTTGCATCCACCTAAAGTAACAAAAGTTCTTACGTAAACTTCCTAGTAATTCCCTCTTCGTAGGTGCAACATTACTCCTAACATTTGTAATATCAGTTTGAAACTTGTAATATTGCCATGTCCTATTCCTGCGTTTTCAAAATCCTGCGAATCAAACAGGTCCTGACTTGGTGATGATGTTGTACCTCCCATCTTTCACCAATAGTCATCGGATCAAGATCTGACGCATACAAAACACAACTTCTCCATTTTTGCAAAAAGATGCCCGCACTTGTTCCCTATTTACAAACAACCCCTTGTCTCTCACAATCAGCCTTATCTCCTCCCCACCACATCTAGAAGGCCGTGGAAAAATCTGGTGCGATGGCCGTTACCAGCACCGTCTACCCCCAATCTTGGTGTTCCGTGCAATGCACGAGCATCTACGCATGGGAAATTATGTCAAACAGGGCTAGTTGTAAGCAAGCTAGCTCTACGGCCATGATGATAGTGACTGTGGATGGTGAGGCAGACTATGGTATGCCGAACACGGCGCCGATACTCAGGTGTCATCTCCGGCGTAGGGTCTTGTCACTTCACTGTGAGGAGCAGCACATAATTATTTGACCAACTGGTAGTACAGTGCTAGTACTCCTACTACATTGGTAGTACTACTACTAGTACTAGTAGCACCACCGTCTCGATTTAGGAGTACTACCACGTCCATCTGGATTTTAGTATTTGACTAGCAATATCTAGTAATGCATGTCACATAAAATGCACTTCCCCCTCTGTAAATAAATACATGGTGTATTGTTTTATTCCTATCAGCGAGAGAACTTAATGTCTTTTTGCTAACTAATAGGATTACATGCAATGCACTAAACACTTCATGTCATGTTTGGTAGTCTCAAGTCATTGAAAGCATGCACAGCCCACATCTCTCATTGGTTGATATGTCACGAAATAAGAAACGAGGAGGGAGTTAATGTACCGTGCCTAAGTGTTTTGGGATTATTTGGTTTTTGTAAGGTGACTTACACAAAAATTTTGTTTACATGCATTAACATTTTATTAGTTAAATCAACGGTCAAAACTTGGCGCAAAATGCAAAGGGGACCAATAAACCAGTAAACATCAAACTTCTCTCGTTTGGCCCCAACTAGAGGTCTGGTGATATGACTATACTGCACCAACACGGAGGGGGACGCAGCTTCATTGACTTACAGCAGCTGCCTTTGGGTGAATGACACGTGGGCCCAACAGGTGGCTGGCCCACCTATCATACAGCCAAAGGCAGGTGCAGTAGAGGGCCAAGGAGTAGTACGAAATCTTACGCACCTACGCACGCTAACCAAGGGCAAGAGTGATCACTCAAATCACAAGATCAGTTGACTATAAGCTAAGCTCGATGAGCGCGAGCATCAACCGGTTGTGCCAAATGGTCCACGACACCGGCCTACAGCCCGGCACCGACCGAGGAACGTCTCCAGGTATTTCTTGAGGCCGCCAGGGCGAGGGGCCTCTTGGACGACAACTTCGTCTCCTTGTTCGACGAGGTCCTCGTTGGTTTCCTCGACAAGTTCACCATCGTCAAGAAGCTCGTGGATGACTTTGACATATGCGTCCAGCCGACGCACCCAGGATCTATGATGCTCGCCACCCTCATAGGCCACTATGGTGACAACCTCTTCGACGCACTGGTGGCCCTGCGACTGCCCGCCGTCGCGTCGGAGAATGTCCACCTCGAGGTCGCGCTCGCCGCACAGCGCCTGGCGCAGCAAGACACCATCGACATAATCACCCATTTCTATGCGCAAATCGTCCACAAGGACTACTACATGCAATAGGAGGATGATAGGATGCTGGCCTTCTTGGACCGCAGGGCAACCTTGGACGGCATTGTTCAGAAGCATGTTGAGCTCGCCGCCAACACCGCTGCTCCTCACACGTCGGTTGGTGACCCAGCACACTAGGGTGTGAGGATGTCGTTGATGGATCCTTATGTATTTTTATCTTTCCATCAAATCCATGTAGTAGTATATGGTACTACTAGTAATTATCTTACCTTACACATCAACTTCATAATTTCCGCACGTACTCCATGCATGAACGGCGCCAGAACCAAACTTCTCATTACTCTATGCAAAATCGTTATGTTCTATCTATCGGTCGCGCCATGGAGCAGAACCAAATTTTATAAGTTACGAGTTCAAAAGGAAAAGCCTGCCGTGTTCGCGTCGCACCCCCACACGGTTGGTCCGGCACGCCGCTCAAGGGGGAATGCGTGCGGTGTTGCATTTTCACTTACAAGTGGGACCGCAGTTGAGCAAACCTACTATCGGCAAACCCCCACCCCACCCACCGCGCGATGGCTGAGAAAACAGGAGGGAGAAGAGATGGCTGTAGCACGGACTCAAGAAAATTGGTGTCTGATGGGACTCATGTGGGTGGCGCGTGTCGTACTGCTAGACGTTAATGCTAGTTATGGCCCATGCCACCCCACTATATCGAGCCTATATCGAGGTGCTGGTTACGTAGAACAAATTTCCTGGAGTCCGTGCTCAGCCCTCCTCTATCTCTCTTCTCAGCCAGCCAGCGGACGCGTGGATCCCATCGTTTGTTTGCTCACTTGCGCTCCCACATGTCAGTGAAAATGCAAGAGGACCCACTGAACCTGCACATCTTTCACCTCGACGTGCTAGTGATTGAAAACAAATCCAATAAGATCTTTTGGTGGCCCGCTTTTGGAGTTACTCAAGAGTAGTAAGATTCTATTTACAGTTTAACCCAAGTGCACATCACGTGGCTCAACTACCACTCCATTTTTCTTTGCATGGACACGAACTGGTTGCTGGATGTCCCACTGTCGGCAAAAGGAGGAAGAACCCGAACCAAATCTTCCGGTTGTGCTCTTGGATTAGGACCTAGTTGTGCTGACTTAAAAATTTTGTGTGTACTCCCTCTGTCCAAATAACTTGACTTCCATTTGTCCAAAAATGGATGTACCTATATACTAAAACATGTCTAGATACATTCTATATTTTGACAAATAGAAGGCATGTATTGTGGAACGGAGGGAGTAGAATGGATGCAAATTTTGGTATTGGGAAGAAGAGTACATTGATATATTGATAGAGGGCAATTTAGTAGATGTTCTAACACTTTTAGCTAGCATAGAGGCTAGAGATGAGACTAGTGCACTTGTTGATACTCCTACTAGAATAGAGGCTAGACATGAGACTAGATGCGAGGAAGCAACATCTACTTCTTTACACTCAAAGAAGAAAGAAGCACGCAAGATCGAGCCTCCGCAGATCAACAATGAATGCATCGAGAAGATACTAATCCAACTTACAGGAGCAGTTATGGAAGTTGGATATCTTCTAAAATGTATTCTTGTGGTTCTTGTTTTCTTTTTTCTTTCTTTTCTAGTCAAAATTTTCAATGGAGTTCATGCAAAACGGAGGTCCATTTGGGGTCGTGCGTTCGACTTGGCCTTACAAGTGGGACCGCAGTTGAGGAAATCGACTATCGGCAAACACCCACCTCGCCCGCCGTGCGATGGCTGAATTTAGAGAAACGACGAGGTTGAAGAGATTGCTCTAGCACGGACTCCAAGAAATATGGTGTCAGATGGATGTCATTGTCGGTGTCAAAACCGGCGGATCTCGGGTAGGGGGTCCCGAACTATGCGTCTAAGGCTTGATTGATCCTGATGATATGAGTATTACAAGAGTTTATCTACCACGATATCATAGATGCTAAACCCTAGAAGCTAGCCTATGATTCTGATTGTTGTTTTCCTACAGACTAAACCCTCCGGTTTATATAGACACCGGAGGGGGCTAGGGTTACTCAGAGTCGGTTACAGAGAAGGAAATCTACATATCCGAATATCCACGCTTGCCTTCCACGCAAAGGAGAGTCCCATCCGGAAACGGGACGAAGTCTTCAATATTGTATCTTCATAGTCCACCAGTCCGGTCAAAGTATATAGTCCGGCTGTCTGAGGACCCCTTAATCCAGGACTCCCTCAGTAGCCCATGAACTAGGCTTCAACGATGATGAGTCCGGCGCGCAAATTGTCTTCGGCATTGCAAGGAGGGTTCTTCTTCAAATTCTCCAGAGCATTGTTGTATCGAGCAGTGTCCGGCTCCTCATCAATGTCGCTCTCCTCGGCTTCTATGCTTTAATAATGGTTGTTTCCATGTGTCGAGCGAATGCGAGAAGTCGAGGCATTTTTACAGTAGCCACCCCAACCATGCGAGTAAATCATCTATAAAAGAGATGAGGATTCTCAGATCCAAATCACACCATCTCCTCCCAGCGAGTATTCATCAGAGCGCGCCCGAAAAAATCCACACCACCATGGCCGGTCGTCGCGGATCCTCTTCTCGCTCTCGTAGCACTAGGCCAGGCGATTGGGAGAGACGTTCTGTTCCCCACACCCGATTAGTAGAGTTGCAGACCAAGGGGTTTCTCCCACCTGCATACATGGTCCCCGTCCGAGCTGGACTAGCCACTTATAATGGCGGGGAGCAAGCAGAGAGCTTAGCAAACCCATCCAAGAGAGAGCGGGTATGCTTTGTCCCCTACATGCTGAGGGGGCTCAGATTTCCAATCCATCCTTTCCTCCGCGGGCTCCTGGAGTTCTACGACCTCCAGCTGCATAATTTTACCCCAGCCTCCATACTGCATATCGCAGGCTATGTTACCTTCTGCGAGCTTTTCCTGGGTTGCAAGGCCCATTTCGAGCTGTGGAAGAGGCTATTCTACCTCGTACCCCGTACTCAGAAGGAGTCGGTATATCAAGTGGGCGAGCCGAAATATGGCGCATTGCCGGGACCGGATATCTATCCGGCACCCCAAAGAAGATATCCGAAGACTGGCCCTCGGAATGGTTCTACGTGGAGGACGTCCCTCTTCCAGACCCTGTTCAGAAGGGCCTTCCCGAATTTGTAAATGCCCCGTTGAAGAAATGCCACAGCTGGCACCCCAGGAGCCCCCAGGAGGAAGATAACAGAGAGATCCTTTTCCTGATGGTCAGGATAAATACACTGGCCAAATCAGGACTCACAATAATTGAAGTTATGTCCATATGTATAATGCGGGGAGTGCAGCCACTTCAATATCAGGGAAAACCCATGTGGCACTTCAATGGAGAAGACGATGCCACCCGCTGCAGCCGTAAAGGTTCGGATTCTCCCGCTGCTCTGGTGAAGATACTGTCCGATTTGTACAAAGGAAAAGAGGAGGAGTTCATCCATATCAAGACACGGGATGGATTCTCCATGTACAACCCCCCAAGCTGGCTGAGTCACTATCTTTTATTCCAATCTTTCCCACATTTTTAGCACAGATGTTTAATGCGTCAATTCATAGCAGGAACTGCGAAGGGCTATGGAGGACGTTCACAGCCCGTCTCCACAGCTAGAGGACCCTAACCGGGCTCTCGACCCCGGACTCTAAGAAGATCCGGACACGTTTTTGGAGCTTGTTGACAGGACATTTTACCCGCTGAGCTGCGTTGGTGTGATGGTGGCCATCATAGCCGATTATCCTGGCCTACTCCCTGTATCCCAGGTAAGTAAAGCCACAACCCAAACTTCTGAAAAGGATTCCCTCTTTACAATTCACCCACCGCACATGTATTGCATCTTACATGGAAGGCCATCGGGGCGCCAAGCTGAACCCGCGGTGACTTGCCAACAAGGGGCACCGAAGTCGGGTAGGCTTAAAAGGAAGGCGGTCAGGACCGAGACACCGTGGCAAAGGTATGTTAAAAAACCTGCCACGAATTTATCATTGTTAAAATATAACAATGTCCACTACCTTCTGACAGAAAGAGCACTCGCCGGACTGTATCCGGAGATCCTGCTGATCACACTTCCACCAGCCAGACTCTGAGGCTGGACTCAAGGGAGGAGGTCAACGCGGTCGATCCTCCTATAGAGGATGCAGATAGATTTTCCGCTACAAACTCCGAAGTGGAGAGCGCCATAAATCATCGGCAACGACGGGCCGCACTATGCGACCCTAATTTCTCTGAAGAGGCGTTCGATGCCTTCAACTCAGGGGACGCGTACATCCGGGCTGCTCAAGGTGGCCTCGCCAGGGCCACGGACCAGTACGTAAAGGATATACGGGTAAGAAAATTTGATAAGTATGTATATCAGTAGCCCCTGAGACTTGAAACAGTTGGCACAACTGATTTAAGGATCCTCGTGTGCATAGGTTCCGATAGAGAAGAATACCCAACTATCCAAAGAGCTGGAGGAGTGCAAGGCTCAACTGCGGGCCGCAATTGATGTGTTGAAGGAGTCTACGAAGGCCCCATTTGGTAATTTTTGCTTTAAACGACAATAATTTCATGGCATGTACCAGTTAAGTATTCGGCATAAATGTGATTCTAACAATAGCACCCGCAGACAATCTCGGATGCAATCCGGAGATCGTACCAGAGGACAAGCAACATGTTCAGCGACAGCTGAAGGCTGGCCAGCGTGTGCTTACAAAGGTTATAAAGGAGAAAAATACTCTCCAGGACACGAACGTCCTACTGGACATCAAATTAAAGGATGTTCGGGACCAGCTTGCTGACTCCATAAAGGAGAATAAGAGGCTTCGACACGGCATGTTCAGTAAGTGCTTTGACGAACCACTATAAACTTCGGCGAAGAATAGTGCTAACAGAATTATGTCTGTAGGCATGCTGACAGGTCGTCCTGAAGAGGAGTTGCCCGGATGTGCAGGCGATCTTCTGCCGGAGCTCTCACAACTGCACGAACAAGTTCGGTAGGTGATGCGGGACATTGCCCAAGCCTTGTGGCCATCCGCCTCCCTGCCAAGAGGCATGGGGGTGCTTATGGAGATGCTCAAGGGAGCACGGCAGCACTTCCGATTATGGAAGATATCGATCTTCCCACAAGGAGCAAGGGAGGCCTGGGCCATGGTGAAGACGCGATACACCAAGGCTGACCCGAACCACATGGCCGAGGTCGGACCTGTAGGGTCAGATGGGAAGGAGATCCCGGTACATCTTATGTATGACCAGGTAGCATTAGCCGCTAAGTATTCCCAACAGGACTATAGGATAGACAACCTGTTGGATGGTATAGAAGAAGAATTTAGTCAGTCTAAGTGACATTGTACTTCAAAGGACATATTTTGTCCCTAGCCGGATTGTAATTCATTTGTCTTGGCTGACCTTTTCGCTTCAACCTCTGGACCCGACAGTCCAGAGTGTATCCGAATACCCGCTCGGTTATGTGAAAACCGGGGCACGCGTGGAAACCATGCGTAGGGTTCATAAGTGCTTGAACAGAAAAGTACTCAACTAGTTATGTTATATTACATGGGTAGTAAGAAACATCTTCCAGGGAGAATAGTTCCGTTAAGGGTTCCTTTCCCTGGGTGTGCATGCATTGATGTGCATGTTCAAACTGCGAAAATTTGCGCAGGATATAAGAATCTGGGGGCATGTTTTGTAATAGGTAAAATACATCTTTTGTTCACCGTCCGAATATTCACTGAAGAACGCTAGCTTTCTGCTTCACCCAGTCTGAGGTACACATCCAGCTGACCCGACAGTAACAATCACAGAGGTGCTCCCCTTATGCCCTAGCCGAATTAACAGGAACGTAGGGCATAAACAGAAGAGCCAGGCAACCCAGCTTGGCGAAAATTTAAGTCATATTGATGCATATAGTGGTGAAAAAAGGCACATACGTAGAAGTAACACATATGTGGTGGGCATAAAGCCCAGAAGACAAATAAGCTTTTGTGTAAGGAGCCCCCAGGTATGATGAGCGCGCATTGCGCGACTAGAGTGTACGATCAAAGCGTACTTAAAGCTTTTAAGGCTATAAATGTAAAAGGGAGAGAGAGAGGATATAAATTAAAAAGGAAGACGGAGGTAAGGAGACAAACACGGAGTTCGGCACTAGGCATAGAATCTTCGGAGTCTGGCCGCGTTCCATGGGTTCGGCTCGAGTCGATTGTCTGATGCATCACGCAGGCGGTACGCGCCTCCAGTGAGAACTTTGTCAATGATGAAGGGGCCCTCCCACTTGGGCTTGAGCTTGTCCTTTTTCTTCTCTGGTAGGCGTAGAACGAGTTTGCCAATGTTATAAGTTTTGGCCCGCACTTCTCTGCTTTGATTCCTTTGAGCCTGCTGTTCATAGAATGCAGAACGGGCCTTCGCGACCTCATGCTCCTCCTCCAGGGAATCTAAGCTGTCTTGCCGATCCATCTCGGCTTCTCTCTCTTCGTACATGCGCACTCTAGGTGAATCATGGATGATGTCGCAGGGTAGCACTGCCTCTGCGCCGTACACCATAAAAAATGGTGTGTATCCGGTTGTGCGATTTGGCATGGTCCACAGCCCCCATAATATGGAGTCAAGCTCCTCGACCCAGTGTGTATCTGATTCCTTCAAGGATCGCACTAGTCTGGGTTTAATGCCGCTCATAATAAGACCGTTCGCTAATTCGACTTGACCATTTGTTTGGGGGTGATAGACGGAGGCGTAATAATGTATTATGCCCATTTTGCTGTACCAGGTTTTCACCTCATCGGCTGTAAAGTTTGAGCCGTTATCGGTGATGATGCTGTGGGGGACACCGTAGCGGTGTACAACCCCGGATAAAAAGTCTATCACTGGTCTGGATTGGGCCGTTTAACTGGTTTGGCTTCTATCCATTTGGTGAATTTATCGACCATGACCAACAAGTATTTCTTCTTATGGCTTCCTCCTTTAAGGGGTCAAACCATATCGAGCCCCCAGACCGCAAAGGGCCAAGTTATGGGGATTGTTTGGAGGGCAGTGGGCGGCATATGGCTTTGATTTGCAAAAAGCTGGCAACTGACGCAGTGCCGGGCAAGGTCTTGTGCGTCTGCCCGGGGTGTCGGCCAGTAGAAACCTGTACGGAAGGCCTTGCTTACGAGCGCCCGAGCTGCGGCATGGTGGCCGCCGAGTCCGGCATGAATTTCAGCCAAGAGCTGCTGCCCTTCCTCTTCGGAGATGCACCTTTGGAGCACTCTGGTTGCGCTTTTCTTATAAAGCTCTCCCTCGTGGACTTTGTAGGCTTTAGAGCGCCGCACAATGCAGCGTGCCTCATTTTGGTCCTCCAGGAGTTCCTGCCTATTTAAGTAAGCTAGGAAGGGTTCCGTCCACAGGGCGATGACCTCCATAATCACGTGGGCCGAAGGTGTGAGTTCGGTGGCGGAGCCTCCGATTACGTCAGATTGTTCGGGATCTAGGGTTGTATGCGGATCCGGATTAGTATTGCCGGACTCCCCTTACCATACCACAGATGGCTTGAACAACCTTTCCAAAAAAATATTTGGTGGGACGGGGTCACGTTTAGCGCCGATGCGGGCAAGGATATCCGCCGCTTGATTGTTTTCTCGAACCACATGGTGGAATTCGAGTCCCTCGAACTGAGCTGACATTTTGAGAACGGCATTACGGTAAGCCGCCATTTTCGGGTCCTTGGCGTCGAAGTCTCCATTTATTTGAGATATTGCGAGATTTGAATCCCCACGTACTTCAAGACGTTGAATGCCCATGGAGACTGCCATCCGAAGACCATGCAACAATGCCTCATACTCTGCTGCATTGTTGGAATCTGTGAAAAGTATTTGGAGTACGTATTGGACTGTATCTCCGGTGGGGGACGTCAGGACGACGCCAGCCCCTAGACCAGCTAGCATCTTAGAGCCGTCAAAGTGCATGATCCAATTGGAGTACGCACCATACTCTTTAGGGAGTTCGGCTTCTGTCCATTCGGCGACGAAGTCAGCCAGTGCTTGCGACTTAATGGCATGCCGTGGTTTGTATGTTATATCGAATGGGAGGAGCTCGATAGCCCATTTTGCAATCGGGCCCGTGGCATCATGGTTATTTATTATGTCATTGAGTGGTACTTCGGAGGCCACCGTGATTGAACACTCTTGAAAGTAGTGTCGTAGTTTTCGGGATGCCATGAAGATCGCGTATGCTATCTTTTGATAATGTGGGTACCGTGACTTGCATGGAGTGAGGACAGTGGATACGTCGTATACCGGCTTTTGTAATGGGAATTTATGTCCATCTGTCTCTCATTTGACGACGAGCACTGCGCTTACAACCTGGTGTGTTGCAGCTATGTATAGCAACATGGGTTCGCTGACATTTGGCACTGCCAGAATTGGATTGGTGGCCAAGAGGGCTTTTATTTCCTCCAGCCCCATCGTAGCCGCATCCATCCACTCGAAGTGTTCGGTGCGTCGAAGAAGGCGATAAAGAGGTAGCGCCTTTTCTCTTAATCGGGAGATAAAGCGGCTTAGGGCGGCCACGCATCCAGTTAATTTCTGGATTTGCTTGAGGTCTGTTGGGGTAGCCAACTGGGATAGAGCTTGGATTTTAGCCGGATTTGCTTCAATTCCTCTATTGGAGACAATAAAGCCCAAGAGTTTTCCGGCTGGTACGCCGAAAACGCATTTTTCGGGTTGAGCTTGATGTCGTATGTTCAGAGATTGTCGAACATGAGCCTCAAGTCGTCTATTAACGATTCGATGTGTCTGGTTTTAATGACCACACCATCTAGGTAAGCCTCCACTATTTTGCCGATTTGTGTTTCTAGGCATGTCTGAATCATGCGTTGATAGGTTGCGCCGGCATTTTTGAGCCCGAAAGGCATGGTGTTAAAATAGAAGGGACCGTATGGAGTGATATATGCCGTTGTGGCTTGATCGGACTTCGACATCTTGATTTGATGGTATCCGGAGTATGCGTCGAGGAAACACAATGAATCATGTCGTGCGGTAGCGTCGATAATTTTATCGATGCGGAGGAGGGGGAAGGCATCCTTAGGGCAAGCCTTATTAAGGTCTTTGAAATCGACGCATAGGCGCCAGGATTTGTCCTTCTTTGGTACCATCACCAGGTTTGCTAGCCAGTCCGGATGTTTTATTTCTCTGATGAAACCGGCCTCCAGTAGCTTGGCTAGCTCCACTCCCATGGCTTGTCGCTTGGGTTCTGAAAAGCGCCGAAGAGTCTGCTTGACCATCTTGTATCCTTTTAGTATGTTTAGGCTATGTTCGGCCAGCTTGCGTGGGATACCTGGCATGTCTGAAGGATGCCAGGCGAAAATGTCACAATTCTCACACAAGAATTCTCGTAGTGCAGCGTCTATTGTGTGGTTCAGCTGTGCCCCAATTGATGTTGTTTTTGTGGGGTCCGTTGGGTGGACCTGAAATTTGAATATTTCGTCTGCTAGTTTAAAAGAGGTAGACTTGGGTCGTTTCTCAAGTATCACGCCTTCCCTGTCTACTGCGGAGCGCAGCGTAGTTAACTCTTCGGCCGCGAGGGCTTCTGATAATGCCTCCAGTGCTAGTGCGACAGTTTTATTTTCGGCCCGGAGTGCTATGTCCGGATCACTGGCTAGAGTGATGATTCCATTGGGCCCCAGCATCTTGAGCTTCATGTACCCGTAATGGGGTATAGCTTGGAAGCTTGTGAATGCTTCTCGCCCCAAGAGGGCGTGATATCCACTGCTAAACGGGGCCACTTGGAATGTGATTTCTTCGAACCTGTAATTCTCTGGTGTGCCGAATACCACATCCAATGTGATTTTCCCTATGCATCGTGCCTCTCGACTAGGGATGATTCCCCTGAAGGTGGTGCTTCTTTGCTCAATGCGGCTCTTATCTACTTCCATTTTGTTAAGAGTTTCCTCGTAGATGTGGTTTAATCCACTGCCGCCGTCCATGAGCACTTTAGTAAGCCGGAATCCGTCCACTATTAGACTAAGGACCATAGCGGCTGGTGCTCGGACTGTTCGGAATTGAGGTTCGTCTGGCGTTGAAGGTTATGGCCGTGTCGTTCCACGGGTTTATTGCTACGGCGTGGCAGACTTCGGCGAGGCTGCGGAGCGCTCACTTGCGCCTGTTGTGTGAGGCGAAAGTCTCGAAGACGGTCAGTACTGTATTGTTATTTTTTGCAGGATGGTGCTCTGCGGTATTGTCGATGAGAAGGTCCTCGCCGCTCTTGGCCACCTGCCGGAGTATCCAACATGCTCTAAGGTTGTGTGTTTGTATGGTATCCGGTGTGCATGGAATTTTGCATGGCCTATTGAGCCATCCCTCCAGTACGGTTCCACGCCCTATAGAGGGCTTTGGCTTTTTTGTAATTGTGTTGGGTGACTTGCGAGAGCGCACCCTTTTAGTTCGGACGAGGGGTTTAGTTTGGGCCGGAGGATCCCAGAATTTTGTTTGGGTCTTCCATGCGCTTTCCATCATGCAGTACTTCTGTATTATGGCCGCCGGGTCGGCAAAGTGTGCTATGTCACAGAGACTTATGGCATTGAGAATTCCCTTGTCCGTGCAATTTTTGCAAAAGAATGAGATTGCGTCTTCCTCGTGACAGTCCTTAACCTTGCTCATTACAAGGAGGAATCTGGCCCAGAAGTGGTGTACTGTCTCTTGGGGCTCTTGTCTGATGTGGGAAAGATCGCTTGCGTCTGGGTGGGTGGGTGAAATTAAGTCCACGTCCTGACCCAATCTGGAACCCAGGGGCGAAAGTGTTCCGGATCTTGGCAGCTCGGGCTCCAGGATATTGCCCAATATTTGTGGCCCGCTGCCCGATTCTATGTTTGGAGCTTGGTCCACATCCTCCCGTAGACGGGTGTCCGGCTCAGAGAGCTCGGGAATCTGGACATAGTTCATCCTCAGAATAGAGGAAGAATTTCCGTTTTGTTCCTCCACCACCGCTATCTGATGGGTGACCGGCGGAGACTTAATCTCCCTTAGGTCGGGTTTAAGCCCGATCCGATCAAAATCCATAACGACTCCCAGGGCGGCGATGCAATCCAAGAGCTCGTTCAAGGAGGAGAGCTCCATTGGATCCATCTGCTCGGTGAATTCTGGGCTGACGCGGAGGTTGTTTTTGATGACCTACGATGTCATCATCGGTGCGAAGGCCGAACGGGTGGCCATGACGAAACCGCCCAGCCGGAGAGTTTGGCCTACAACCAGGGATCCTCCGGAGGTGATGTTATCCTTGACAATGAGGTGAGCCATCAAGCTATATCGGGACGGCACAGTGGAACTCTCAATGAAAGCACCAATGTCGGTGTCAAAACTGGCGGATCTCGGGTAGGCGGTCCCAAACTATGCGTTTAAGGCTAATGGTAACAGGAGGCAGGGGACACGATGTTTTACCCAGGTTCGGGCCCTCTCGATGGAGGTAATACCCTACTTCCTGCTTGATTGATCTTGATGATACGAGTATTACAAGAGTTGATCTACCACGAGATCTTAGAGGCTAAACCCTAGAAGCTAGCCTATGATTCTGATTGTTGTTGTCCTACGGACTAAACCCTCCGGTTTATATAGACATCGAAGGGGGCTAGGGTTACACAGAGTCGGTTACAGAGAAGGAAATCTACATATCCGAATATCCAAGCTTGCCTTCCACGCAAAGGAGAGTCCCATCCGGACACGGGACGAAGTTTTCAATCTTGTATATTCATAGTCCAACAGTCCGGCCAAAGTATATAGTCCGGCTGTCCGAGGACCTCTTAATCCAGGACTCCCTCGGTTGTTGCTGGTGGCGTGTGTCGTACTCCTGGACGTGACTGCTTGTTTTGGCCCATGCCACCCTACTACTCCTACTAATTATGTAATACTCCCACTAGTAGTATTGAGGATTCGAGGTGCTGGTTACGTACAGAGAACACATTAACATATGTCTACGGTAAAAACACCCGCCCGATGCAGGAAGCATGTGAAGCTAGTACAAATAGTGTACTACTATTATTGATTGGCCTCATCCGATAACTTGTTGCAATGCACGTACAATTATGTATTCGGAAAATATTTTTTTGCCTCGTCGCACCACTCACTCAGAGAAGCGACTCGAAAGCCATTCATAAATTTAGTAAGTTTATCACAGGCATATCATTTTATTACATACAACAGGTCATCAACCCACATCGACAACGAGGATACATTATAAATACTAAAGTTTTCATCACACAACAAATAACAAGCAATGAAATGAACTACAACTCAACCAATCATCGGCGTTGCAAACACTTGCTTTGAACCACAAGTGATTCTCTCGGAAGGGCCATCCATTAGCGATCTTGAGACCAACGCATGACTGATCATCCAGGCTGAAGCGGCCTACTATATCAGTACCAGGGTAGGGAACCACCAAAAGTCCGAGGTATAGATACAGTTGCTTCTCATAAATGGTAGTAACGTTGTGTCAATAGCAGTTGGATCGCCTTTCACCATCATTGGATAGTTTAGTCCAAGGAAGAGCAAGTTTTCTCCAAGACTATCAATTCTGTTCCAGGGAGAAGGTGTTGGCTCTAGCACACTAGTATCCATCCCGAATACCATGCAACATGTGTTGGAATAGGTCCCGAGAGTGCAACCATGGGAGACTACACCTGCTTCCTTAGTAGTAACATCATCAGTCGGCTGTATACACACAAGAAGAGGTGATCCATCGGAATTAGTTGCCAGGCACCACTGTGTATATGGGTGCTGCTCGTCCTCATGCTCGTGATCATCACCATTGTCATCTCCGCCTTGGTTATAAAAAATTTCAAGTATAGGTGGTGGAATGTTTATAGGACCATGGAAACACAAGAAGAAGGTTAATTAGTCAAGGGAAACTTGCTAACCCGCATGCATGTGGATGAAACAATTATAATTATGGTGGAAGACAAACATACCGAAACTACGAGGATCCCATGCAAAAACAGTGTCATGAGTGGTGGAAGCAAACACAAGGCCCTCGTATTGAATTGCATCACAGTACTCATCCATGTGCAGAAACTGATTTTTGAGAAATATCCATCCAGTCGAACCACGAAGGACGGCAACAAGCTTGTCGAAGATAGCAACAACTTCATAGTTCTTGTAATTCCAAGAGCGATTGGGAACTCAACAAATTGCTATCTTCCATAGAAGACAATCACCATGATCGTATTTGAACGTGCGTACAATACCGGTGTGCTCAACCTCTGGGCAGTCTACTGAGATTTTTGGAAGTGGAACCCGGTGACGAGTGTACACATTCACAAGTTCCCACTCGCAGTTGGACCCAATGTAAACAACCCAATCTCCATTTGCGCCTGCCCAAGCCTTACCCTCAAGCGATGGCATCTTAACATCATACGTATCATTATCAAGAGGCATCAACTTGCACAAGGCGAGGCCTCCATCGTCCCCGCGCCAGTCATCAGGGTCACGACAAAAAGATAGGGGAGATCAAACCGCTCCTTGACTCTTGTGTTCCTTGTAATGATGTAATTAGTTGAGCCGAGAATGGTCTTGAACGAACCTACGATGCTAGCCGAGGTGATGACGTCGCACCGATCAATGAGTTCCTCCACCACGTCATCTTTCAGATCGGGGCAAGACTAACGGGGTCATTTCCGGCATGTTCCCTCCATGGAGAAGATGATCGAACAATGGCAGAAGGAAGGGTGAAGGGCTGAAGGCAAATGGAGGAGGGAGAGGAAGAGCGTGTGACAGCAGTTTCAAATCGAGAGGGAAAGGCAAAGAGTCGGTGGACGGTTGCCAGTTTGCCATGGTTCACGAAGAGGCGCCCCGGCCTACACGTCCGTTCAGAAATACTAGTAGAAAAGGACTCGTCGTCATCTCACTGATATGTTGGAACGGGACCACATGTCAATGAAACATGGTGTGTACTTTCTCGTGCAAAATGCGATCTGGCCGTGTTAGTTATCGACCTTTATTTTTTTAATGGCGTGCCGTTCAGTTTTGAAGCACCACTAACTGGTACTGTATGCAAAGAAAATATAAACTACTCTACCACTAGTCCACCTCCAGTACTAGTAGTATAAAAAAGATATATCACCTGGAGCTTCAGCGCTTTCTTGCTAAGGGCTTCCCACTTGCTTCTCACACTATCACCCTCTCTCCAGATCTAAAAAAGATGGCCTCTCTCTCCCTCCTCATCGGTGGTCACTAATCCACCAGGGAAGAAAAGGACGTGCAGCGTTGACACACTCGCCGTCGGTGAGCGAGGTCACGCACTGACGACAAGGCCGTCCTCTCAAACCTAGCACTCGCACGGGATGGCCCCCGTCCTCAAGCTTGATGTTGTAGTGTGCGCGGAGCACGACGACCACGAGTGAAGCCACTTCCCGCTGACCCTCAAGTATGCTACCTCTTTTCGAACCATACCCTTGTTCTATTGCCCCATCTGCCACGTCGTTGCATGTGGATCTTTTTCCACTCCACCATCTTCCCAATTTGCTACCCTCTGCTCTACTGGCCACGCAGACGAAAACCATAATTTGCACTATTAAAGGAAACCCTACTTCATGCAGACTAATCCATGTCTGGGTTGAATAAGGAAAGTAAGGGAGACTGTACTGTCCTGTAGGCATCGAACCCGCATCTAGGTTGAAAAGGGGAAAATCAGTAGCTAAGGAACGAGTCTCGTGTCTCTTAGTTGAAGAAGGGTAGAAAGGCATGACAACGCAATAGAGAATGACCAGGTCGATCGGTTTGTTGTCCTCACATAGGAAAAAGGTGGCTAAAGAGAACAAAAATGGGACGTAATCCACATATGCTGCCTGGATATTTGTTGCTCTGGGCAACCATACCTCCCTCACCACTCTGCGTTCGTGGAGGTACATCGTACTGGTGTGCCCACTATCCGAATGGGCCTCCCATGCTCTTATTGCCACTTTTTTGCTGTTAGTATAACACCAGCAGTCAAGTCAAGCAATGCTACTGCTAAAGTGATGCACATTTGACTAATGCCGCTCTCAGTCTAATGCCATTGATAAATTTAAGCAATGCCATTTAATGTCACTGGATTATTTCAGGGTTAGCTGTTGATTGTGGATGTATTAAAGATTTTTCAGCTGAGGCATTCTAATGCTGTTGCACAACCAGTATACCAACGATGAAACCTGTTACTACCTTCAGATTTTTGCACTGTTAATGCTTATAGATTACATACCTCACTTTCATGAGATAAATTAATTTTTTTGTACAGTGTCACCAAAATGCCAAGGCGCTGATGTCATTTTATTTTGGTTAAACTTCACACAAAATTATGAAGACAAGAGGAAAGGTCAAGAGCGGGCACCTCCTCCTCCGGCCGTTCTCTTGATTCGTTTGATCAAGCTTTTATGTTTGATTGATTATCAAGATTGGGATAGCAATTTTTAAGGTCCCCACGAGTTCGAAATGATATTTACCTTGGAGGTACATGGTTTGCAATTTTTTTTATACTATCATTAGTTCATAATGCTAGTTACCTTCAGAATTTTGTATTTGGTTTAATGCTCATGCACAACTAGTATACCAATGCTGAAACTTGTTACCTTTACATTTTGTATTGTTAATTCTTATAGAAATCTTCCAGTGCTAGAGTTTATTGAAATTTGTTCAGTAAAACCATTGTACTGTACCCTGTAATAAACTAACTACTCTATTGTTGCACTAGCCACTGGATTAGTGTATATTTGTAGTATTTGAATGGTGTTGCATTAGCGTATGGACATAAATAAAGTGTGGCAAGCTTTCCCAGATATGTGCTCAAGAAAACTACTACCTGTTTTTCTAAATACTAGTTGTTTCGGTACTTTAAATTGAACCGTGAAAACTTCTTATATAAGGAATAGAGGGTGTAAAGTTCACTCAAATTATCCCGGTAAAGCTAGTCACACCTTTGTTAAAATTAATGTTCATTATAATATCAGAGGAGGTCTGTATGTTTGTCTCTAATGTCTGTCGACTACATACCTGACATCATGATGTAATGTTAAGTCATTTCAGTTTGTACAGTGTCACTGAATTGTCAAGGCGGTGATGGCATTTTATTTTAGTTGAACTGCACAAAATATGCTTAAAAGAAGAGGAAAGGTCAGGAGTCGATCATTCTTTCAAAAAGAACTATATATGCCTTTCTAACCTCAGCCGTTGTTGCCTTATTTATTCCCTCAAACAGGTGGTTAGAAACAGTCTTGCTACCTTTTCCATTAAGAAATTGGAATGCTTATATTTGTGAGTCTATGCTTCAACTAGTGTCGTTTTTACAATAATCACACTTTCAATACCTATGCAAACAGGGATGCTCGATTTTAGTGGAACTGCACAAAAAGTCCAACTGGTTCAACATTAGGAGCATGTTTTCTTCCAAACCTTTATATCCAATTGGTGGCACTATGAGCTGTTCATTATGAAGGTACATGGTTTGCTACTATCTTGCTACTCTTTTTGTAATGTCGTTAGATAGTAATACTAGTGGTTTGCATCTGAATTTATTGGCAGGGTGGACCTACATTGGAGGTGCAGGACAACATTCAATGATTGGATGCTCAATTTCGGTTGTATTGATTTCACCTCTTCCATCACAGTGAACATGGATATCCTTGGTCTGATGAAGAATAGGCGCTATATTTCTTCTCTAAACCAGCAAATCAATTCATTATGAAATTGTCCAGGGCAAAACATAATTGTATCAGATTGTCCACTGCAGAACATGACAGATGCTAAGCGGAAGAGACATGTTTAAACCGAAAATACAAGGTGTGGTATATGTTTACTAGCTGCTTGATATTTGTGCAGACAGAGATGTCTGCCCGTTGCTATTTGGCAAACAAACAAAGTTACCGCAATTTTGGTTGAACTACACAAGAGAATAGTATAGTCACTGCATGCAGTGCCATTTGAAAATAGACACAGAAAGATTGGATAGTCACTTCATGGACTGCAGAAAAGTAGTATTGTACTATTTATTGGCCAACACTAGGTGCTTCATTGCTTAGGTCTGATTATACAATGTGCATCATTTTGCCAAAGTTAAAGTTTGTATTTTGAAAAAAGTCTCGCGGTGTGATCGAGAGAAGAGCAAATCATATTGCAGTGGATGTTCCTCCATCATGTGCGGTTCATTCTCATGGTTCCAACTGTTGGTGAAACCACTTACGTTTGTAAGAGGAATTGTAGACTTCACAAACAAATTTGTCTTTCAATCTGTACTGAATGTTAGCCAAGAGAAGCATCGATGTTAGTAGGAAGAACCGATGTTTTTTCTAGATCTTTGCTTTTGGAGCTACATATTTGTATATGATGTGTGAATCATTGAGATGCATTAACATGTTCATCTTATGTATGGGAATCGTACTAGTTGGTTTTAGTTGTGACCCAAGATCCGAAGAGGCTGATCTTTGCTTTTGGAGCTACATATTTGTATATGACCTGTGAATCATTGAGATGCATTAACAGTTACTTATTTCTGTTCGCTCAGTGTTTACAAGTTACTGATCGATCACTAGCTAGCCTACTAATGCACTCCTGGCAGTTTTATTTGCAACGCAAGATCCGAAGTGGCAGTTTTTTGAATAAAAATGCCTACCTCTGAAGAAACTGACAAGCTACACTATCCAACCTACTCGATCCTACACGGATAAATAGCGGATCACGCACGTACTACCTTCTTTCCGGTTTGCAGGGCTCAATTCAAGAAACGACCTACTCGATCCTACATGAATAAATAGCGGATCACGCACGTACTAGTACCTCCTTTCTAGTTTGCAGGGCTTAATTCAAACCTCTCACCAACCAAGGTACTCCCTCCATCCAGGTTTATTAGTCCCGTGTGATTTAAGTGGCTGCATGCGTGCCCTCGGCTGCGACTTGTTGCATGCTACACTACTGGAATCAGCTACTTTGCCATCTGCCAACTCTTTGTCGTCAGCTAGCAGACGGCTAAGAAGCTCTTTGCCATCAGCTACCCGAAAGCAGACGGCAAAGAACTGGCTTATGGCAAAGAAAGCCTTTGCCATCAGCCTGTTCTTTGCCGTCCGCTAGCTGACGGCAAAGAATCTTTGCCTTCCGCTAACCGACGGCAAAGAGGAAGGGGGGGCCCCACTGAGGAGCTGGTTAAAAAATACTTAACGTCCCCCCGCTTTGCCGTCCGCCGCAGGCGGCAAATATGAACAAAAGCGGACGGCAAAGGAGGGCGGACGGTAAAGGCTACCCTAACTAACCTAACTAACGGCCGAGCCCCCTCCCCCGCCCATTACTCATCTACCTCGACCTTCTCTGCCCCCGCCCCCGCCCCCGCCCCACCGCCCGACGCCGCCCCCACCCTCGCCGCCCCCGCTACCGCCCCCCCCCCCCCCCCCGCCGCCCGGTGCTGCCGCCGCCCCCACCCCCTCCCCCACCCGCCACCGCCCCCACCATCCCGCCGCCCAGCGCTGCCCCCGCCCCTCCCGCCCCCGCCCCCGCCCCCGCCACTCCCGCCCGGCGCCGCCCCCGCCCCCGCCGCCCTGCCATCCCACTGCCCCGGAGCCCCGCCGCCCCCCCACCCACCCACCACCCCGGCGCCAGCGTCGCCCCCTGCTCTGGTGAGTTTTTTTCTGTTTTTATTTATTTTTGCTGTTTAATTCTTGTTTAATTCTTAGTGTTAGTGTTAGTGTTAGATTTAGTGTTAGAAAAGAAGAAAATTTAGTGTTAGTGTTAGAAAAAAGAATATGTAGAAGAAAAGAAGAAGAAGTGGAAAAAAGATGAAAAAGAAGAAAAGAATAGAAGTAGAAAAAAGATGAAAACGAAGAAGAAGAAAAGAAGTAGAAGAAGTAGAAGAAGAAGAATAGAAGAAAAGAAAAGAAGTAAAAGAAGTAGAAAAAAATGAAAAAAGAAGAAGAAGAAGAAAGGAAAGAAGAAGAAAGGAAAGAAGAAGAAGAAGAAGAAGAAGAAGGAGAAGAAGAAGAAAGGGAAGAAGAAGAAGGATAGAAGAAGAAGAAGAAAGGAAAGAAGAAGAAAAAAGAAGAAGAAGAGAAGGAAAGAAGAAGAAGGATAGAAGGAAACACCCCGACCACTGACCCCGACACCCCGACCCCGACACCACACCCCGACACCTGACCCCGACACCCTGACCCCGACACCCCGACCCCGACACCACACCCCGACACACAGACCACGACACCACACCCCGACACCCCGACCCCGACACGACACCCTAACCCCGAAACAGCACCCCGACACCGACATGACACGCCGACCCCCTAAACCTCCCGAAAAGGTGCTCTTTGGCCTTTGAGAGGCCGACGGGGTTATATATTTGTGAATTATTAGTTAGGTCATATATTTTTCGATTTTGTGATGAAAAACATCATATATAATTGTGTTGATCGGGTAGATTTAAATGTGCAGTTGTTTCATCGCTGCGAGGTTTGTTGTTCGACGACCTCGCCGTGCGTTTGACGAGATCTGCCCCTTCGTTGGTGGGTGAACACAAATGGCATGTCCTTCTCCCCCATTAATTATTTGCACAAATGACATGAAATTTGGTAGCTAGCTATATATGTGTCTTCAATCATCAGTATGCGTAACCAATATGTGTCTCCCGTTCGAAAGCGTCATAGTTATAAATATGCATGCATTTGCATATTTATAACCTTGATTCTTTCGAATTGTCCAACCTATCCATGGACAGACCGAGTATGTGTAGATTGGATTTGTTTTCCCATATGCTTTGCTCCGGATCCGACGCATAAATTTCGTCAGTGCCTCCCCTGTTGTTCTCCGGGTACACATCCTCTCTGTTTATTGCAGAGACGTGTATCAGGAGAACAGTGGGGAGGTGCTGCCGAAATTTTGTGTCGGATCCGGAGCATAGCTTAGGAAAATGAACCCAATCTACACATACTCGGGTGGGATTAGGACCTATCATTACCTATTAGAGTGTAGGTTGCATGGACATAATAAAATTGACAAAGTAGATCAACTGATGAATATATACATGGTGAATTATATATAATTGTTGTGTGTCCAGTAGCTCTGAAGTCAAGATGAGTGATCGTGCGTGGATGTATACCGGTCACACTGGTCAGAACAAATGGAGCGCTGAATGGTTCACAAAAACCAAGGGGTTTGTGCAAGCCGCATTTGCAAATGGCCAGAGGAAAACTTGGTGCCCCTGTTTCCAATGCGGCAATTGGGAAAAGAGGACAGAGGCTGAAATGGGTAAACACCTACAGAAGAATGGTTTTACGCCCGATTATACGGTGTGGACATTTCATGGTGAGTTTGCCCAACGTGACCAAGCTGAGATGGATCATCGTCGCACCGACGAGCATGGTACCGGGATGGAAAACATGGTGCAAGACTATGATGATGCTCGGGATTCGGACGAGGAGATGGAGGAATCTGCAAAGGCCTTCAATGAAATGCTGGAGTCTTCAAAACGTCCGCTCCACGAGCACACTAAGCTTTGTCAGTTGGATGCCATCTCACAAGTAATGGCTTTGAAGGCTCAGTTCAACTTGGGCAGAGAATGCTATGACGCAATTATGACAGTATTTGGACGCTTTCTACCCAAAGGCCATGTAATGCCTGCAAACCTGCACCAGTAGGACAAAATCCTCCATGCACTGAAGATGCCCTATGAGAAGATACATGCCTGTGAGAAAGGATGTGCCTTATTTAGGCTTGACTATGCGGACTTGAACTATTGTCCCATTTGCAAGTGTTCCAGGTATATTGTGGTAGACAATGGTATGGGTGAGAAGACACAAACCAAAATCCCTATTAGTGTTCTTCGGTATATGCCAATCGTACCAAGACTTCAACGTCTTTTCATGGTCGAAGAGACGGCCAGACAGATGACATGGCACAAAACAGGCAAAAGAACCGAACTAGATGCAGATGGTAATCTGATGATGGTACACACATCGGATGGTGTTGCGTGGAAAAAGTTTGATGAATTACATGCTGACAAAGCGGCAGATCCGAAGCATCCTCGAGTCGGCATCAGCACCGATGGGTTCAGTGTGTTTGGTATGACGGCAGCCCAATACAGTTGTTGGCCCGTATTTGTCTTTCCACTCAATCTCCCCCCCCCCAGACAGATTATGCAAAGAAAGAACATTTTCCTGACGTTGATAATTCTAGGGCCCAACTATCCGGGGAAAAATATGAATGTGTACATGCAGCCGCTTAAGGACGAATTGCAAGAAGCCTGGGATAATGGGTTCAAGACATACGACGCCTATAGCAAACGAAACTTCATAATGCGTGTCTGGTACATGTACTCGACGCATGACTTGCCGGCGTATGCGCTATTCGTTGGCTGGTGTGTGCATGGAAGGTTCCCGTGCCCCACATGCAAGGGAGCTCTTGAGTTTCGTTGGCTTCAGGCCGGTCGCAAGTTTTCTTGCTTCAGGCCGGTCACAAGAAGAGGTTACTGCTGCAGACGACCTCTCAATGCTTGACCGATTACGTAAAGGTGGCCTTCCACATGTTGATGCCACTGAACCCTATGAGCCCGTCATTGATTATAGTGATGATGATGATTATGCATTTATTGATGATACTGATCGAGATTATTAGTAGTGTCAGGTATTCAATTTTTTTATGTTGTACTTGATGATGATACACTTAAGTGATGCCACTGAACCCTACAAGCAAGTCAAGGGGAAGGCGAGGAAAGGGGAGGAGTTTAACCCGAGCCAGATCCCCTACAATCCAGAGCAGGTGATGATATCTAGTGGCGGGAGGTCCCGTGGCTCCATAGCCATTGATCCAGAGATTGCTCCTGAGACCATGGTGAGTTTAATTTGAATGGACGTTACTTGCTAGTCTTAACATTTGAGTGTCATCATGCTAACAAAACATTGGAAATGATCTTTGGTGCAGCGTTACTCCACACAAGCATCACACCATCCTTCTCCAGCTACTGGCCTGAGCTAGCCCGCTCCCACACCTCCATGATCAAGGTAAGTTTCTCTAGTTTTTTCTTAACAAATGCATAAAGACCTAGACTTAGCTTTATTTCATCCAATATGCTCACCTTAATGACCTAGACGTAGCTTCTTTTCCTGCAAAATGACTTAATAAGCTTACTGACCTCCAAAACCAGCCATTTTACCTAAGTTAGCTCTAAAACGATCTATACTTATCTTTGTTTCCTCCAAAATGACCTAAGTTAGTTATAATATGCTTAGTTAACTAGGTTTGCTCAATAATGACATGTACTTACCTTACTTATGTAAAAACGGCATAATTAGCTTAGTTAGCTCATAAACGATCCATTTTACCTACATTAGCTCTAAAATGATGCATTTTACCTAAGTTAGCTCATAAACGATCCATTTCACCTAAGTTACCTCACAAACGATGGCGTGCTTCTTCTTCTAGTCTTCTTCTTCGAGTCACCTTTTCCTAACTTTCTTATTTGCCATTTTGCAGATTTCATTCACTTCTCGGAAGCTAGCTTGCTATGATGGAGTGCTTGTTTTTAATTTCATTCTCTTCTAGTATTCTTCTAGCTTGCTACGATGGAACTTGCTATCTTGATGAAACTTTGCATTGTAATATGTATGTGCAACTTTGCTATCTTGATGGAACTTGCTATGTATGAGTGGATGGAACTATATATGTATGTACGATGAAACTTATGTGCTGTTAAATAGCTCTATGAAATATATCTATATATGTCATATATATTTGCTGTGAAAATTGTTGGATTTAAAAAAAACAGAAAAAAAGAGCCAATATGCAGGCTCTTTGCCGCCAGCCACCGACGGCAAAGGTCTCTTTGCCATCAGCAGCAGACGGCAAAGAGGCCACGTGGCAGGCAACTGTGTTTCCTGGGAGGCTGACCTATTTGGTCAGTTTGCCAACAGTGGCTGACGGCAAAGAGAAAAAAAAACTTTGCCTACAGCGGCGGACGACAAAGGCCTCCGATGTTTGCCGTCAGCGGCCGACGACAAAGGCTTGCCGTTAACCACCTAACGGAGTAACAGCGCAATTATTGCCATCAGTATTCTTTGCCATCGGCAGCTGATGGCAAAGGACCCTTTGCCGTCAGCCGCCCGAAGTGGACGGCAATGTAGCTCTTTGCCGTCCCTTACGTTGCCGTCCACTTTTGCCGTCAGCGGCAGACGGCAAAGACCTTTGTCGTCCGCCATACGTGCCTTTGTCGTCCACCGTGGCTGATGGCAAAGTAGCTGATTCCTGTAGTGCTACTCCGCGTACTGGTTGCGAGCGATTCTGAGTGCCTGCATGCAGTCGGCCGTAATTAAGGAAGCTAACTAATGCGAAAAAAGATACGCTTTAATTGTTGCGGGCTTTTTAAATCCGTGGAATCATTATTGACAAGGAGGGAGATGATTCGAGTGCACTCGTTTGACCGTCATGCCGGCGTGCGACCCAGACGGGACGGGACGGCACGGTCATAATTTCAGTTTCTCTAGTTTTCCACGGCAAGCTGGCGCGCTAAGCCATGCCTGCTTATGCATTGAATTATGATGACCGTCGCGCGACCTTCCGCATATAAGTACTATTTCCAAGCCTTCTCTGGTGGCACCGTACCCAACTCGCCATATCCTCATAAGCCCCCACCAGCCCGATGTCGCTTCCCACGTCCGCGATGCCTCGGCCCGTCCGCGCTAAGCGAGGCCGGAGGCGGTCACCGCCGGAACTAGTGTTCGGTTTTTCACCGGAAGGCAGACGGAGGGAGGATGCATTCTATCTGTCTTTAGATGGCAATGCGGAGATCGAGGACTTGTTGGAGCGCGACCGCCTGGCGGAGGAGCAAGAGTTGTTGAAGTGCGTCCGCCTGGCAGAGGAGCAGTGTATCGCTGATTTGCGCCGCCAGCGGGACATGGAGCAGCTGCGCACCGACGCTCTGGGTCGCGAGCAGAGCGCCCGCAACTGGGCCGACTACGTGGAGGCTGGCGCCCGACAAATAGCCCTGGAGGCTGTCGGGCACGCACACGTTCATGACGCTGATTTTTACTACCAGCTCGTCAAGTGGGTTTCCCGCTTGGAAGCCGAAGCTTCAGTGGACCACACCGGCATGGAAAAGGCCAACGCATGCGACCAACTCGCCCTATCGCACCTCTGGCATGTCTGAGGCGAGGCGCAGGATGCCGGTGCCGATGTTTAGCATGTATCGCAGATGGCGGCCGACATTGTCTAGTTAGCTAAGAGTAAGTTAGTACTTGTACGCTACTAGAGTATTAGTGGGAGTAGATAGTTAACTTGGCTATGATGGTTGTCAACGTGGAAGTTCAGTACTCTATATGTGGATCAGACCTGTTACTTTGCTCTGAATGTTGAACTTTCCATTTGAACATATAGAATGGGCTGTTATTTTTTTAAATGGGTTGTATTTGTCCTCCACGGGTTTAGAGGCTGACTTGTGGGCCTACCAAGTTGATGCGTACACAATCAGGAGATGATTGTACGTGGAGAGGATGACAGCAGGGACCTTCCAAGGTCATGGCAGTATGCAAGCAAGTGCCTCCTTATTTCAAGCCAATAAAAAATGGCTCCTCCTAGTGGATTTCTGACATCTGGGTCCCATGCCATTGTCAACGTCAATAAACGAGAGAATTGCACAACGAGCGGCTGACACCAGGGACCCAGCAGCTCGCCCGGTTATTTTTGTTTTGGGTTAATTTGATAAATGCCACTCCAAATCTTGTGTTTCCGAGAAATGCCATTGCAATTTCCAAACTTTGAAAAATGCCATTTCATGCCATTTCTAGTGGCATTTTTCAAAGTCTGGAGTGGCGTTTTTCCAACTTGCAAACTGCAGTGCGTTTTTCAAAGTTTGCAAAAATTGCAATGGCATTTTTCAAAGTTTGGAAATTGCAGTGGCATTTTTATGAATCGCCATAATTGGAGTGGCATTTATCTAATTTGTTTTTGAGATGGAAGCAGGGTGTCAACTGGGCTGTGCGGGACACTCTAGCCTGTCTAGACAGCCTTTTCTTTTATGTTTACCACAGAGTAGCCCAGTAGTTTTTTTTCTTTTTGAAAATGGCTAGCCCAGTTTTTTTGTGATTTGCCAAGTAAGTCGCTTTATCAGGCCTGTTGGGCTGCAAATCTTTCAAGATGAGGAGAGATTCATTCGGCTAGCTGAGAAAATGGCCTATCAGTAATGAGAAATGGGTTGTACATTTTTAAAACACATCAAACTGGCAATTAGTTTCAAATATCTTTTTTCATTTTGAGATTTTAAATTGCATTGATTTTTATGCATGGACAATTTATTGTATTTTATATTGATATACATTTATTTTTAAAATCAGTCTGAATGTGACTCGAAATTTCGGGATTAAAAACAGTTCAGACCGCACCGACATATGCAAAAATTCGTATAATTTTTTAATAGTGGCCACAATATGGGATGTAATGCTAACAAAAAGAATATGGGCTCCAAAAAAACTGTAAGAATTAGAAAATGGGCTATAAATTATTAGAAATAATGGCAGATGGCCTGTATGCGGTTTTCCACAGATTTGAGGCTGTCCTAAAAAAAGGTTGACGCACAAGCAGTGACTGTTGGATGTCAATCCAACGGCCGTCATACTTCTTCAATCTCTTCTCTTCCTGCTTCAGCTGCTCAAACAAGCGCCGACGGGACTACCTGCTCCCTCCTTCCCGCGGCCGGCTGTGCTGCCGCGTAGGCCTCACCGCCCCACCGTACTCCCATCGCTGGCCTAGCCATCCCTCTACTCACCCACACCTGCTGTTATTCTCTGGTGACGGCAGATGAACTAGTAAACCCTCGTATAGTCGTACTCCCCTCCACGTGGGAAACAACTGCCGAGTCTTCCCTGGCTCCATGTCGTTCCCTTCCTAAACCTCGTTGTTGTCCACTGCCATGTTGCTCTCGGCGTGGCATGGTCAACGTGGTCAACGACCGACATGCATCTGAAGTGGACTGTATGTGGAGAGGCTGATAGCTGGGTCCACGGCCGCATGCAAGGAAATGCCTCCGTATTACGTGTAAAATAATGATTCCTCCACCTGACATCTGGGACCCACCGAAAGGGCCTCTGTATTTCGCGAAAAAAACATTACCGCCGCTGACAGCTCGGACCCACCAGCTATATCTTCGCACGCAAGGAAGGGCCTCCTTATTACGCACAAAAAAAAATGAATACTCCCCCTGCTAGCTGGGACCCAGTATAGTGGGCCTATTAAGTTGACGGGGATGGAGGGCTTTGTCAACTTAGTCAATATGCACGATTTCAGCTCGAGTGACCATGCGATGTCCATCCAACAGTCGCAGTGCTTCTTCAACCTCTGGTCTTCTTGCTCCAGCCGCCCAAAGCAGCGCCGGTCGTGCCGCCTGCTCCTGCCTCCCATGGTCGGCTGTGCTGCTGCGGAGGCCTCACCGCCCCCATACTACTCCCATCGCTGGCCAGGCCATCCCTCCACTCCACTCACCCACACCCCCTGTTATTCTACGGCGACGGCAGCGCAGCCGAACCAGTGAACCGTCGTACTCCTCTCCGCGTGGGCATCCACTACCGCGTCTTCCTCGGCTCCGTGTCATCCCCTTCCTAGGCCTGGTCGTCGTCCACCGCCGTGGTGCTCTCGGCGCGGTGTGGTAAATGTGGTCAACGACCGACTTCCATCGGAAGAGTATTGTACATGGAGAGGCTGACAGCTGGGTCCGGCAGCCACAAGGAAGTGCCTCCTTATTACGCGGAAAATAATTATTCCTCCACCTGATAGCAGGGACCCATCGGACAGGCCACCAGTATTTCACGAAAAAAGCGTTTCCCCCAGACTGCTGTGACCCACCAGCTACACCTTTGCACGCAAAGAAGTGCGTCCGGGCGAAAAAAGGATTCACCCCCCTGACTGTTGGGACCCACCAGCTACATCTTCGCATGCAAGGAAGTGCCTGACAGTCGGGACCCACCTGGTCGAAGCATACGTAGCGTTGTCATTCTAGTCACGAATGTGTATGTACATACTGGTGGATGTAGAGGGGCGCACGTGTCGTAGTAGAGGCGCGCACGTGTCGTAGTAGAGGCACGCACGTAGCATGTACACGTACGTACAACGGACAGGGTGCAAGAAAGAAAATATGGCCACGTACGTACATATGGGCGGGGTCTCGAACGCCTACTCGCGCATACGTACGGCCAGGGCTCGTGTACATGGCTGGGTCAGAACGGAGAAATTGCATCGTCGTCGTGTTCATGGGGAGGCAAAAGAATGCATCGTGTTCATCGGGAGACAATGGAATGCATCGTATTCATCGGGAGGCAACGGAATGTGTGGGAGCCAACCGGATTGGATGGAACAGGCGATGGAAACGAGTACTGGCGTACCGTACAACGAAGGAAACGGCCTTGTGTTTGACCGGCCACGTTCGAAACAGGATCCTGTTCATCGGGAGGGGTCTGGCATACCGCAAAACGAAGGAAACGTACTTCTGTTGGACCTCCTACGATCGAAAGGTCCTGTTGATCAGGAGGGGTGTGGTGTACCGCAAAACGGATGAGACGGACTTGTGTTGGAGCGCTACGGTCGAAACAGGGGTCCTGTTCATCATGAGGGGTGTGGCGTACCGCAAAACGGGACTCCACAGGATACTATTCATCTCCACCGTCGACCTCCTCCAGCCTCCATGGGCTACTGTTCATCCATCGTCGACCTCCTCCAGCCTCCACGGGCACCTGTTCATCCACGGGCTCCTGTTCATCCAGCCTCCGCCATGCGCTACTCCACCGGCTACTGTTCAACCACCCCTCTCCACGGGCTCCTGTTCAACCACCCCTCCACGGGCTACTGTTCATCCACCCCTCCATTGTATAGTGCTCATCTAGCCCTCCACGGGGTCGTCCTGTTCATCCATCCCTCCATGGGGTCCTGTTCATCCAGCCCCAACCGACTCGATCAATCGGGTCGTGTTCATCAAGTGGCAACGCCACGGGGTCCTGTTCATCCACCCACACCACTCACTGTTCATCCCCCCCCCCCCCCCCCCCCCCCCCCCCCCGCAACGCTCACTGTTCATCCAGAGGCAGCATCGATCGGCTTCAGTTAGCAGCAGTAGCGAAGGAATCGCTCGATCGGGTTCAGTTAATAGCCATCGATAGATCGCTCAGGTTCAGTAATGCGTAGCCTGCAGTGCAATCGCTCGGGTTCAGGTAGAGCCCAATGCCTCGCTCGGGTTCAGTTAGAGCCGACGCCTCGCACACACGTGCGTACGTGTACGAGAGAAATGCGCATCGCTCAGCCCCCGACCACCCACCGTAACCGGGAACTCGTTGAAATTTTCTTCGCCCTTGCTTCTACCATGGTTTTTTCTGTTACGGACGGCCCAAAGAATGTCATGCAGCTGCGTCTCTGGCCCGCCCAGGACGAAAAGCCCATTTTCTATCATTTTTTGTCATATAAGTAGGATCCCACCACATCTATGATGATACCGGGTTTTGTCACAATTATCATCACAGAAGTGTCAAAAGTATGACAGGAAAAAAATTCGTTCAGCCCAAAATGTCAAGGATGTGTCTTTTTTTCTAGTGTGTGCATCCCTCTTGAGGCAGAACAATGGCAGAAGCAAATGCGTGGTTTTCTTGAAGGAGATGATAGAGAAGCAGATTCAGCGAAGTCTGAAATAATGGTTGCTTCGCCCGTCTAGGGAAAAGGTGTGGTTTTGTGATTTGACGTCTCATTGGTCATTACTACTACTGCGGCGCTACGACCGGGGTGCGTCCCCCCTGTTGTTCTGCACTCTTATTTGGTGCATGACACATGGACTCAGTTGCTATATGTCCCACGTGTCAGCGAGAGGAAGTAGAACATTTATGAAAGTGAGTGTCTCCACTCTTAGTAGGACGGAGGAGTACAAGACACATCTTGGTTTTTGTTGCTTTGCGCAATCCATCGATACAAACCCTGACTAAAAAAGGTGAGGGCAGGTCTTTTCCCATGCGGTAGGCAGTGGAGTTTGGCATAGTCTGTTCGATAGATAGAGCGAGAGAAAGATGTGATGAAATGCTTGAATGTGTATTGGGCCCTTTCTTTCTTTGTTTTTTTGAAGTGGGCCCTTTTAGATCACTACGACTAGTGCGCATGGTGTTGAGTACTGGTTTATTGGTCCCCCTTGTAAGTTGTGCTAAATTTGGACCAAAGATTTAATTGACAAAATGTTAGTGCATGTCAACAAAAATTATGTCGTTGGATTCGTATTTGAACATAGTTTTCAATTATACAATTTTTCGTGACATGCATTAACATTTCTTTAGTTAAATACATGGTCAAAATTGGCACAAAATACTATGTGGAATGATAAATCAGGATGGAGGTACCCCCCACAAGGTCCATCCGGCAGGTTATAGTAGCACCCCTTGCTTTTTCTACTCGGATTTCCCAACGAGCACCAAGAAAAAAGTGCATGCATTGACCTAGACACATGCAGCCAGCAACATGAGTAATCATTTCACAAAAAAAATCAACACAGTAATCAATTGCTATTCACACGACCTTGTTTTTTCTGGCTGCATGGGGAACAACAACGAGGCAGGAAGGGAAACAAGCAAATAAGTAAGGTTGAGCGACTTAGTTTCAGGAAAATATGATTTTACGGAGTTACTACGTACCCACTATGGAGGTACTACTACTTGTAACATAGCTTAGGGTAGCTTGTTGTAGCACAGACTCCAAGGAAATTGGTATCAGATGAGATTCGTACTACTCTACACTGTACTATTCCTACCACTGTAATACTACTACTACTCTACACTACTACTATGAGGCCATCCAACCGTGTCCCGGCAGAAGACCGTAGACACCGATTATTCGTTCATATTTAAAAAAATTCACACAGCAAAATATCCCTGTAAACAACAACATATGGCAAAAATTCATAGCGAACGAGGAATTTGATTGTGCTGCAAGGGGTGGGGCTGGAAGGGGCTGTTTGGATCTTGCCCGGGGTAGCCAAAATATTGGCCACCCTTTTGTTCACCCGTGCCTTTGCCATCTATGAATGAGTTAGAGCTCGAGTGCTCCTCCTCCAGTGCACGTGTCGGAGTCGAGCTCGCACAAGCTGGTTTTTATTTATCCCACCTCACCCCCCGAGCCGGCCGCAGACCAGAGGGCACATCTCCAGTGGCAACCTGCAAATTACGCCATCTAACCGCAGCCGCACACATGCATTCTTACAACAACTCAAATCGGAAGAAATTCGTGCAAACACGACAATATTTCATATAAACAATGACATAATTCATATAAAATACCGGATTTTCATATAAACATGATGGATATCATTACGTTTATAAATCAACTAAGCGGTGCTACTCCTGAACTGCATAGGTAGAATAATACCTAGTCTAAATGGTTGCTCGCGGATCCCTTTGTCTTCCTCATGTCCAGCAACATGATCACCGGATTGCCGGGAGCCCTGTAGGTATATGCTTCAGTGCAAAGCACGACTCGCTTCCCCACTGCTCAACTAAGTGAAATCCTTTGCTGATGCCTAAGATGGAGTTGAAGGGGTCTTCTCCTCTTCCATGTAGCCCATGCAGGGTCAACGAAGGTCCTCGCAACAGAAGGACCCGGCAAGACACCTGTTGTGCATGTTGGTGGCACCTTGGTAGTGTCCTTCATGGGACCCAAGCGGCGGTGGCCTCTCATGTTCTACTTCTCCTTGATGATGGCGGCAAACATGAAGGCGTTGGCCACTGACTCGTCGCTCTCCGTGCACCCGGCTTCTGTCTCTGCCTGCACGGCGCGTCCGAAGGCACAGGAATCACGGCCACAAACACAGGAGGCGCGGTATGAGGCGGCGTCATCTACGACAGCAATGACGCCCGTGCTACCCACCATGCCAGCGTGGAGAAACTTGTCGCTCCTTGTCGAGCTGTCCTGGAACGGCGAGTTGCTGACCACGCGCTGGCTTGGGGCGGCAACTGGCTCCTTTGGGCGAGGCGAGGGAGGTGGATCAGTGAGCTATATAGCTTGTGTCTGCCGGGCTTGGCGGGACACCTAGCCGGCTTGTCTGCCGGATAACTACTCTTTGTAAGCCATTGTAAGATTGGAGAAAATGGAGAAGGATGAGATAGGGAACGGCGGAGGTGTGTGATTCTTTGTCGGCGTCGGGCCACATTTAAATAGGATATTAAATAGAGGGCGGACGAGAGGAGCTCAACCAGCATTGCGTTCAATGCCGACCCGGTCATGAACGAACGTGTGTCCAGAGTGGGTTTCTCGGAATCCACACGGGTTTTATGGAGGCGTTTGAATGCGGCAACGAGGCATGTTAAGTCGGGCATGCAACAGGCGGCGCCCTTTATACGTCTCCAACATATCCATAATTTATGAAGTATTCATGCCATATTAACAATAATTTTATATGGTTTTGGTATGATTTGCATGGAACTAACCCGGACTGACACTATTTTCGGCGGAACTACCGTGGTGTTGTTTTTTGTGTAGAAATGAAAGTTCTCCAAACACCATGAAACTTTTTGATTATTTTTTATGGACCATAAGAGAACCATTGGGCCAGAGCAGCACTTGGGGGGTGCCTCGAAGGGGAACAACCCATGAAGGTGCACCTGGGCCCCTAGGCGTGCCCTGGTGGGTTGTGACCACCTCGGTGGCCTCCCGTACCCCTTCTTCGCCCTATAAATTACCAAGTATTCCAAAAACCGTCGGGGAGACCCTAGATCAGAATTTCCGCCGGCGCAAGCATCTGTTGCCACCAAAAACCAACCGAGACCCCGTTACGGCACCCTGTTGGGGGGGGGAATCATCACCGGTGGCCATTTTCATCATCCCGGCGGCCACCACGATGAGGAGGAAGTAGTCCATCCTCGGGGCTGAGGGTTTGTATAGTAGCTATGTGTTTAATCTCTCTCTCTCTCTCTCGCGCGCGCGCGATCTTGAGATGTCATGATCTTGATGTATCATGGGCTTTGTTAACACAGATGGATCATATGATGTTTCTCCACTCTACACTTGTTGTGATGCATTGAGTCTTTACCCTTTGAAGTTTTGTCTTGTCAGATTGAATGTTTAGATCTGGGAACACATGATATATGTCTTGCATATGAATACCCATGGTGACAATGGGGGTATTATTTTGATTCATTTGATATATGTTATGGCACTCAACTTGCGGATTCCCAAGGTGACTATGTGGTAATCTATGCATAGGGGTCGATGCACGTTTTTATTATCTTTTCTCTGATAGAAACTTTGGGGTCTCCTTGAAGTTCCTTGTGTGGATTGAGTATTATGAATCTGAATTTTTTTTATACATATCGTATAATTAACTCTTGGGTACTCGCGGTGACATTGGGGTATCTAGGTAACATTAGAGTTGGTTGGTATGCATCATATGGTGTTATTTTAGTACGAACTCTTGATTAGATCGATCGGAAAGAATATCTTTGTGTTATTTTAGTACGAACTCTAGGATAGATTGATCGGAAAGAATAGCTTTGAGGTGGTTCATACCCTACAAACAATTTCTATCTTCTGTTCTCCGCTAATAGGAACCCGGGAGTGATTCTTTATTGCACTTTGAGGGATAATCATATGATCCAACTATGTTAGCATTGTTGAGATATTGCACTAGTGAATGTATGCACCCTAGCTAGGCCTCATTTTCCATCATTGCAATACTGTTTGTGCTCCGTTTTACTATTTACTACCTTGTTGTTTTTAATTGTTCGCACTACAAAAACTCATATCTACTATCCATACTACACTTTTATCACCATCTCTTTGCCGAACTAGTGCACCTATACAATTTGCCATTGTATTGGGTGTGTGGGGACACAAGAGTTTCTTGTATTTGATTACAGGGTTGCTTGAGAGAGACTATATTCATCCTACACCTCCCATGGATTGATAAACCTTAGGTCATCCACTTGAGGGAAAATTGCTACTGTCCTACAAAACTCTGCGTTTGGAGGTCCAACATGAGTCTACAAGAATAAAGTTGCGTAGTAGACAGCAAGCACTTTTGTGGCCCACTGCCGGGGAGGTGAGTGCTTGAAGGTATATCTTTAGATCTTGCAATTGAATCTTTTAGTTTCTTGTTTATCACTAGTTTGGTTTATAAAAAGAAAATTACAAACAATGGAATTGAGGTTGCCTCATATTTTTCGTCTTTATAATGTCTTTCGTGAAAATGATGGAAACGGAAATTGTGCTCAATTCATCGAAGAAGAATTCAATAGAATGTTTGGCATAAATGATGACCATGAGTGCAATGTTGTTAGTATGAATTATTTGAATACCCATGGTGCTAGTGATATACAAAGCCATAAGATTGGGGATGCTATGTTTGATGGAGATGATATTTTTAGTCCCCAAAGATTTGATGTGCAAATTTGTTATAATGATTGCATGCCTCCTATTTATGATGATTACAATGATGAAAGTGGGTTTGGAAGAGTGTCAACTCTAGGTAGTAGTGATCCCACTATTGTGGAGGTTGTTAAATCTTATTACAATATTGATGAAAGTGGATTTGGAGAGGTCATGACTTTATTTAGTGATACATCCACTATTTTGGAAGAGATTTCAATTGACTATGATGAGAACAAAGTTTCTACTTATGACGATTATTATGATGACACGTATGGCATAAAGAGTAATAAATTTTCTATGTTTTTGGATCATGAAAAGAATGCGTTGTGTGATGGTTATATGGATGAATCTATTCATGATGCCACTGAAAATTATTATGAGAGAGGAACTTATGATTCATGATGCTCTTATTATGTTTCAATCTTTATCTTTAATGCGAGCATCATTGAAATCATCATGCCTAGCTAAAAGGCATTAAAGAAAAGCGATTGTTGGGAGACAACCCAACACTTTTACCTACTGTTTTTGTGTGTTCACATGATTAGGCTACTGTAGTAGTCATTTCTTATTGTCTTTGTTTCAATATAGTGCCAATTAAAGCCTTTGGGATCATGTTGGGTGATAGTTGATTTGATCTTGCTGAAAAGCAGAAACTTTTGCGCTCACAAAAATAACTCTCATTTTTAACATAAGAGAGCTTTTGAGTTGATTATTTTTGCATAAGATTAATTTACAAATGGATCACGTGGTCCAACGTTTTTCATAATTTTTGGAGTAGCAGAAGTATGGTTTGAGTACAGATTACTACAGACTGTTCTGTTTTTACATATTCTGTTTTCAATGCATAGTTTGCTTGTTTCCTAGTTTCTATGGCTTATATTGCTCAATATAAATTGTAGAAATGATATTCTGCAGTAGTCATTGTGTGGAAACAATTATGAATCTTCTCTTTGATAGTACCAAAAGTGAAATGGTTTGCTCTTTATCATACTAACCTATCTCACAAAGTTCCGCTAAGTTTTGTGTGATTGAAGTTTTCATGTTTTGGGTGAGATGTCGATATGAGGAGAATAAGGAGTGACAAGCCCCTAATCTTGAGGATGGCCAAGGTACTCCGAACGTAATATTCAAGGAAGCTCCAAGCAACTAAGCTTGGGGATGCCCCGGAAGGCATCCCTCTTTCGTCTCCAACATTATCAGTAACCTCACTTGGAGCTATGTGTTCATTCGTCACATGATATGTGTTTTGCTTGGAGCATCAATTTATTTTATTAGAATTTGCTTGTTGTTATTTATAATAATGTTTTGCATCTTTTATTTCAATAAAAGTGGCAATGACAGCCTTTGCCATGCTTATTTTGCAAGTATACATGTTGTTGTTTCAAAGCAGAAAGTTTACGCTGTTGCAAAAATTCCCTACAAAAGTAAAAATGTGATAAAATGTTGAAACATTTTGCAAATTAAGCTCTGATAAATTCTCTATAGTTTTATATAGTTTCTTAATCTTTTGAGTTTAAGATGTATTTATACTCTCGCATTCTTTACAGACTGTACTGTTTTGGTAGATTGCCGTTGTGGTTGCATTGTTTGCATATGTTTGCTTGTTTGATGATTCTATTTGAGGATAGGACTATTAAATATGCAGAGGCATTTAGTATGAAATTATGAAAGTTAATTTTTGTTATTTTCTACAATAGAGAATGATAGGGTTTTTGCATTGGTTTATACTAACTTATCTCACGAGTTCTTGTTGAGTTTTGTGTGGATGAAGTTTTTGAGATTTAGGGAAACCGTGATATGAGAGGAATTAAGGAGACACAAAAGATCAAGCTTGGGGATTCCCAAGGCATCCGAAGATAAAATTCCGAGAAGTCTCATTCATCTAAGCTTGGGGATGCCCCGGTAGGCATCCCAGGCATCCCTCCTTTCTTCTTCAACAATTATTGGTTAGTATCGGTTGAGCCTACTTTGCTTCTTCACATGAGTTGTGCTATTCTTGGAATGTAATTTTTTTGTTTTGCTTGCTATTTAATAAAATACTTAGATCTGAAAGTTTTTAAATAAGAGAGAGTCCTCAAATAGCTACCCATTTACATAACTACTCACTTGATCTTCACTTATATATTGTTGGAGTAGCTTGTCATTTACTCTTGTGCTTCACTTATATCCTATGAGTAAATTGTTGAATGAATTGAATATCATGAAGTTGAAATTACATGTTCATATCATGCCTAGTAGTGGCTTCACATTGGGTTTAGAAAGTGAAAGCTTTTGAAGCTTGACAATCACAATATTGCTCATACAAGCAATTCACGAATAATTAGTATAAGGAAGAAAACTTTCACATGCAAATACACTATCCTGGAAATATTTTGTGATTGTGAGCCCCCGTCAAAATATTATATTCCAAAATTGTTGACGTTGGACAAGGAAGACAAGGTAATGATTTATGTTTGTTCATGTTCACATAGAAGTTATATTGTCATAGATCCTTCAACATGTGGTGCTTGCCCCTATCTTTGCTAGCCAAAAATTCCGCACCAAGTAGAGATACTACTTGTGCATCCAAAAACCCTTCAACCCAGATCTTGTTTTGAGAGTCCACCATTCCTACGTAAGGATTGAGCAAGATCCTTCAAGTAAGTTGTCATCGGTGCAATAAGGCAATAAAAATTGCGTCTAAAAAGTGTTAGAACATTTAGTGTAAGAGAAAATTGAGCGTTGTACGAACTTGTGATGGCAAGGAATAAAAGCGACAGACTGCATAATAAAGGTTGCTATCATAAGGGGCAATGTAATGTGACATTCTTTTGCACTAAGGGGTTGAGCATACAAACAAATAAGCGCATGGCAACCTCTGCTTCCCTCTGCGAAGGGCCTATCTTTACTTTTATGTATTTACTTTTATGCAAAGAGTCAAAGTTTTCTCTCTATTCCTTTTTATTTTTCTCCTTTGGATAGCATCATGTGGCGAGGAAAGATCTAGGCACATATGTCCAGTTGAATATGGGCAGCATAAGTTATTATTGTTGACATTACCCTTGAGGTGAATACGTTGGGAGGCGAAACTATAAGCCCCTATCTTTCTATGTGTCCAGTTGAAACGTTTTGCTCATGTGTATGTGGTGAGTGTTAGCAATCATAGAAGACTATATGATGGTTGAGTATGTTGAGATCTTACTTAGACTCTGTTGAATAAGTTGAATTGCAATTGCTTGATGACTGAGAACATAGGTTGTTGAGTTTCAAGTGAATTCATTGTTTGGACCTTAACATGTGAATTGGTTGCTACTATAACATGAGAAGTTTTATAAGAAAGAATTGCTGTTATGATTCTAGGAAAAGTGATTAAAATTGTCATTGATCAAACCTGTGCACTTTGCTAGCATTCACACTTCATAAATTATTTCTTTTATCATTTACCTACTCGAGGACGAGTAGGAATTGAGCTTGGGGATGCTTATACGTCCCCAATGTATCTATAATTTATGAAGTATTCATGCCATGTTTACAACAATGGTTTTGGTATGACTTGCATGGAACTAATCCGGACTGACGCTGTTTTCAGCAGAATTACCGTGGTGGTGTTTTTTGTGCAGAAATGAAAGTTCTCCAAACACCGCGAAACTTTTTGATGATTTTTATGGACCAGAAGAGAACCATTGGGCCAGAGCAGCACCTGGGGTGCCCCGAGGGGAGCACAACCCACCAGGGCATGCCCGGGCCCCCAGGCGTGCCCTGGTGGGTTGTGACCACCTTGATGGCCTCCCATACCCCTTCTTCGCCCAATAAATTCCCAAATATTTTGAAAACCCTTGGGGAGACCCTAGATCGGAAGTTCTGCCGCCACCAGCCTCTGTAGGCACCGAAAACCAATCAGGACCCCGTTCCGGCTCCCTGCCATAGGGGGGAATCATCATCCATGGCCATCTTCATCATCCCAGCGGCCACCACGATGAGGAGGAAGTAGTCCATCCTCGGGGTTGAGGGTTTGTACCAGTAGCTATGTGTTTAATCTCTCTCGCGCATGATCTTGAGATGTCACGATCTTGATGTACCATGGGCTTTGTTAACATAAATGGTTCATCTGATGTTTCTCCCCTCTCTACACTTGTTGTGATGAATTGAGTCTTTATCCTTTGAAGTTTTGTCTTGTCGGATTGAATGTTCAGATCTGAGAACACATGATATATGTCTTGCATATGAATACACGTGGTGACAATGGGGTATTATTTTGATTCACTTGATATATGTTATGGCACTCAACTTGCGGATTCCCGAGGTGACTTTGCGGTAATCTGTGCATAGGGGTTGATGCACGTTTTTATTATCTTTTCTCTGATAGAAACTTTGGGGTCTCCTTGTAGTTCTTTGTGTGGATTGAGTATTATGAATCTGAAATTGTTTGATACATATCGTATAGTTAACTCACGGTTACTCGCGATGACATTGGGGAATCCAGGTGACATTAGAGTTGGTTGATATGCATCATATGGTGTTATTTTAGTATGAATTCTTGATTAGATCGATCGAAAAGAATAGCTTTGTGTTATTTTAGTACGAACTCTAGGATAGATTGATCGGATAGAATAGCTTTGAGGTGGTTTCGTACCCTACAAACAATTTATATCTTTTGTTCTCCGCTAATAGGAACTCGGGAGTGATTCTTTATTGCACTTTGAGGGATAATCATATGATCCAACTATGTTAGCATTGTTGAGAGATTGCATCTGTGAAAGTATGCACCCTAGGCCTCATTTTCCATCATTGCAATACTGTTTGTGCTCCATTTTACTATTTACTACCTTGATGTTTTTTATTGTTCGCACTACAAAAACTCATATCTACTATCCATACTACACTTTCATCACCATCTCTTTGCCGAACTAGTGCACCTATACAATTTGCCATTGTATTGGGTGTGTTGGGGACACAAGAGATTTCTTGTATTCGAATGTAAGGTTGCTTGAGAGAGACTATCTTCATCCTACACCTCCCATGGAGTGATAAACCTTAGGTCATCCACTTGAGGGAAAATTGCTACTGTCCTACAAAACTCTGCGCTTGGAGGCCCAACACGAGTCTACAAGAATAAAGTTGCATAGTAGACATCAAGCTCTTTTCTAGCGCCGTTGTTGGGGAAGTGAGTGCTTGAAGGTATATCTTTCGATCTTGCAACTGAATCTTTTAGTTTCTTGTTTATCACTAGTTTAGTTTATAAAAAGAAAATTACAAACAATGGAATTGAGATTGCCTCATATTATTCGTCTTTATAATGTCTTTTGTGAAAATGATGGAAACGAAAATTGTGCTCAATTGATGGAAGAAGAATTCAATAGAATGTTTGGCATAAATGATGAGCATGAGTGCAATGTTGTTCGTATAAATTATTTGAATACCCATGATGCTAGTGATATGCAAAGCCATAAGCTTGGGGATGCTATGTTTGATGAAGACGATATTTTTAGTCCCCCAAGATTTGATGTGCAAATTTGTTATAATGAGTGCATGCCTCCTATTTATGATGATTACAATGATGAAAGTGGGTTTGGAAGAGTGTCAACTCTAGGTAGTAGTGATCCCACTATTTTGGAGGCTGTTAAATCTTATTACAATATTGATGAAAGTGGATTTGGAGAGGTCATGACTTCATTTATTGATTCATCCACTATTTTGGAGGAGGTTTCAATTGACTATGATGAGAACAAAGTTGCTACTTTTGATTATTATTATGATGACGTGTATGCTATAAAGAGTAAGAAATTTTCTATGCTTTTGGATCATGAAAAGAGTGCTTTATGTGATGGTTATATGGATGAATCTATTCATGATGCCACTAAAAATTGTTATGAGAGAGGAACTTATGATTCATGATGCTCTTGTTATGTTTCAATTTTTATCTTTTTATGCGAGCATCATTGAAATCATCATGCCTAGCTAAAAGGCATTAAAGAAAAGTGCTTGTTGGGAGACAACCCTACACTTTTACTTACTGTTTTTGTGCGTTCACATGATTAGGCTACTTTATTAATCATGTTTTATTGTCTTTATTTCAATATAGTGCCAAGTAAAGCCTTTGGGATCATGTTGGGTGATAGTTGATTTGATCTTGCTGAAAAATAGAAACTTTTGCGCTCACGAAAATAACTCTTAGTTTTAACATAAGAGCGATTTTGATTTGACTCTTTTTGCAGAAGATTAATATACAAATGTCTCACGTGGTCCTATTTTTTTCATTAATTTTGGAGTAGCAGAAGTATGGTTTGAGTACAGGTTACTATAGACTGTTTTGTTTTTGACAGATTCTGTTTTCAATGCATAGTTTGCTTGTTTCCTAGTTTCTGTGGCTTATATTTCTCAATATAAATTGAATTGTGTGGAAACAATTATGAATCTTCTCTTTGATAGTAGCAAAAGTGAAATGGTTTGCTCTTTATCATACTAATCTATCTCACAAAGTTCCGCTAAGTTTTGTGTGATTGAAGTTTTTAAGTTTTGGGTGAGATGTCGATATGAGGAGAATAAGGAGTGACAATACCCTAAGCTTGGGTATTCCCAAGGCACCCCAAGGTAATAATCATGGTAGATATAAGCAACTAAGCTTGGGGATGCCCCGGAAGGCATCCCCTCTTTCGTCTCCAACATTATCGGTAACCTCACTTGGAGCTATGTTTTCATTCGTCACATGATATGTGTTTTGCTTGGAGCGTAAATTTATTTTGTTAGGATTTTCTTGTTGTTATTTAGAATTGTGTTTTGCATCTTTTATTTCAATAAAAGTGGCAATGATAGCCTTTGCCATGCTTATTTTGCAAGTATACATGTTGCTGTTTCAAAGCAGAAAGTTTACCGTTGTTGCAAAAATTACCTAGAAAAGTCAAAATGCGATAAAATGTTGAAACTTTTTGAAAATTAAGATCTGATAAATTGTCTACCGTTTTATATACTTTCTTAATCTTTGGAGTTTAAGAAGTATTGATACTCTCGCATTCTCAACAGACTGTACTGTTTTGGCAGATTGCTGTTGTGGTTGCATTATTTGCATATGTTTGCTTGTCTAGTGATTCTATTTGAGGATAGGACTATTAAATATGCAGAGCCATTTAGTATGCAATGTTGAATGATAATTTTTGTGATTTTCTACAATAGAGAATGATAGGGTTTTTGCATTGGTTTATACTAACTTATCTCACGAGTTCTTGTTGAGTTCTGTGTGGAAGAAGTTTTTGAGATTTAGGGAAACCGTGATATGAGAGGAATTAAGGAGACACAAAAGATCAAGCTTGGGGATGCCTAAGGCATCCCAAGCTAAAATTCCAAGAAATCTCAAGCATCTAAGCTTGGGGATGCCCCAGTAGGCATCCCACCTTTCTTCTTCAACAATTATTAGTTAGTATCGGGTGAGCCTAAGTTTTTGCTTATTCACATGAGTTGTGCTATTCCTGGGATGTCATTTTGTTTTGTTTTGCTTGCCGTTTGAATAAAATACTTAGATCTGAAAGTTTTTAAATAAGAGAGAGTCCTCAAATAGCTACCCATTTACATACCTACTCACTTGATCTTCACTTATATCTTTTTGGAGTAGCTTGTCATTTACTCTTGTGCTTCACTTATATCCTATGAGTAAATTGTTGAATGAATTGAATATCATGAAGTTGAAATTACATGTTCATATCATGCCTAGTAGTGGCTTCAAATTGGGTTTAGCAAGTGAAAGCTTTTGGAGCTTGACAATCACAATATTGGCCATACAAGCAATTCACGAATAATTAGTATAAGGAAGAGAACTTTCACATGCAAATACACTATTCTGGAAATCTTTTGTGATTGTGAGCCCCCATCAAAATATTATATGCCAAAATTGTTGACGTTGGACAAGGAAGACAACATAATGATTTATGTTTGTTCATATTCACATATAATTTATATTGTCATAGATACTTCAACATGTGGTTCTTGCCCCCTATCTTTGATAGCCAAAAATTCCGCACCAAGTAGAGATACTACTTGTGCGTCCAAATACCCTTAAACCCAAATCTTGTTTTGAGACTCCACCATACATACGTAAGGATTGAGCAAGATCCTTCAAGTAAGTTGTCATTGGTGCAATAAGACAATACAAATTGCTTCTAAAAAGTGTTAGAACATTTAGTTTAAGAGAAAATTGAGTTTTGTACGAACTTGTGATGGCAAAGAATAAAAGCGATAGACTGCATAATAAAGGTTGCTATCATAAGGGGCAATATAATGTGACGTTCTTTTGCACTAAGGGGTTGAGCATACAAACAAATAAGCGCATGGCAACGTTTCTGTCTTTTATATATGCTCTGATAGGTGGGCCCTATGGTAATGTGCGTTGATGAACATGGACCATTTGATTATTCAATTGATCGTTGTCGGTGTGAAAATCGGCGGATCTCGGGTATGGGGTCCCAAACTATGCATCTAAGGCTAATGGTAATAGGAGGCGGGGGACACAATGTTTACCCAGGTTCGGGCCCTCTCTATGGAGGTAATACCCTACTTCCTTCTTGATTGATCTTGATGAATATGAGTATTACAAGAGTTGATCTACCACGAGATCGTAATGGCTAAACCCTAGAAGCCTAGCCTATGAGTTTATGATTATTGTTTACAGACTAAATCCACTGGTTTATATAGACACCGGAGGGGGCTAGGGTTACACAAAGTTGGTTACAAAGAAAGGAATCTACATATCCGAATCGCCAAGCTTGCCTCCCATGCAAAGGAGAGTCCCATCCGGACATGTTAATAGTCCGGCTGTCCGAGGACCCCTTAATCCAGGACTCTCTCAGTAGCCCCCGAACCAGGCTTCAATGATGACGAGTCCGGGGTGCAGATTATCTTCAACATTACAAGGCGGGTTCCTTATCCGAATACTTCAAAGTACCTGACTTAAAGAGCAATATCCGGCTTTCTGTTTAATGTCGCACTCATCGACTTTGGCACCTTCATGATTTCCGCTTCAATGTATCGAGCGAATACGAGAGGTCGGGGCATTTTTGCCCTTACCACCCTGACCATACAACAAAGTCGTCTATTTAAAGAGATGGGGATCTTCAGATCCAGCCAACACCAAGAGCGGAGTCCTTAGAGCTTGCCAGCAGAAACCACCCCAACATGGCTAGCGCTCCTAGCTCTTCCTCCCGCCCTCACGGCCCCAAACAGGGTGATTGGGAGAAGTGTTCCATATCCCATGACCAACTGGTGAAGCTGCAGACACAGGGATTTCTCCCCCCAGCAGATCTAGTCCCCGGTCGAGCCGGATTGGCTTCCTTCAATGGTGGGGTGTCGGGGAAACTGATCCACGAACACCTATGGGGCCGGCGGACCGGGCCCCTTTCGGTTCGGCGGGGGGGCGGAGGTCGCACGAAGAGAAGATCGAGGCGAGGCACACGAGCAGTTTACCCAGCTTCGGAGGTCTCCGGAGAGATAACACTCCTACTGCTGCTTGTTTGGTTGTATTATCTGGTGTTCTTGCTCTCGAGCGAGAGAGTGTGATGTTTTCTGGGCTACGAATGAATCGAAGCCAACTATCCGAACCCCCTCTACGTTGCGCATGGGCCTCCTTTTATACGCTAAAGGGGTCACCGACAGGTGGCAATGCAGAGGAGGGTAAAAACGTAAAAAGCAAGGTAGTTGATACAGTTGCTTGTACAGTGCACCCTACCTAACCCTGACGGCAGGGGACAAGGGCATTAAATGCCCGTCTGAGTCGCCCGAACAGTGCAGAAAAGGACCGTTAGGGGCGCCGCCATTCGCCACGATGGCGATCTTGTCAGCTTCGCATGCCACTGCGCACCGCTGGCTGCACAGCCTCCCGCCACGCACGCCCGGAGAGGCCCCCAGAGCGACATGTTGGTGGATGCGCTGGAGCGTGGGCGCAAAGTGTCCGCCTGCCGCGGCAAGCGCCTTTCCGCTGTTGTTATCTCGCCGGGTCCAGAAGCTCGTCGCTCACCAGGCCTCGGGGTACCTTATTTAGTCTTCCCAGCAAGCTCCTCTTGCCGGGGCCTTGTTGCCTTGCCGGAGCGCGTGGCGCGTCGCGGCAAGTTCCTTGGAGAGCCTTGGTTGGCCTTCCCGGCAAGCTCCTCTTGCCGGGGTCTTGTCTCCTTAGCTTAAATACTTTGTTCTTGGATGGCTCCAAGGGAACCTTGGGGGATCTTGGCGTTCGCCCGGCAAGCCTTTGCCGCGGGATGCTGCAACTGCCCGTGCACAAGTTTGGGGTACTAGGGTACCCCTATTCTAGTACACCGACATGGGGAGCAGGTGGAGAAGTTCCCCAACCCATCCAGGGGGAACAAGTATGCTTTGTTCCCTATTTGTTGAGAGGCGTCAGATTTCCAATCCATCCGTTCCTCCGAGGGCTTCTGGAGTACTATGGCCTCCAACTCCACAATTTTACTCCTGCATCTATCCTGCATATCGCGGGTTACATTGCTCTTTGTGAGCTATTTCTGGGTTGCGGGGCCCATTTTGAGTTAGAAGAAGTTGTTTTGCCTCGTCCCTCGTAATCAAGAGGGGTCAACTAACATATGGCACATTGCCGGGACCGAAACCTATCTGGCACACCGAAGAAGGCATCCGAAGAATGGCCTTCCAAATGGTTCTATGTTGAGGACGTCTCCCTTCCCGACCTAGTCTGAATGGGTCTTCCTGAATTTTCAAATGCTCCATCGAAGAAACGCCTCAGCTGGCATCCTCGAAGCCTCAGGGAGGAAGATATCATGAAAGTCCGCCAATTGATGAGCGAGATAAAGATGCTCGCTCAGTTCGGATTGTCAATAGTAGAGGTTATGGTGATATCCATAATGCGAGGAGTTCAGCCACTCCAATACCGAGGGCATCCTATGTGGCACTTCAATGGAGAAGATGATGCCACCCGCTGCGGTCGAAAGGGTCCAGACACTCCCACTGCTTTGGTGAAAATACTGTCCGGACTATACAAAGGGGAGAAAGAGGAGTTCATCCGCATTAAACCCAGAGATAGATTTTCCATGAACAACCCTCCCAGCTGGGTGAGTTTCCATCCCACTACTCTACTCCCTGAGTCCTTTTCCATAAATATTAATCCGTCCATTTGTAACAGGAATGGTGGAAAGTCACCAAGGAGATCCACAGCCCCGCACCACAGCCAGAGGACCACAACCGGGCCCTCGACCCCGGATTCGAAGAGGATCCGGATATATTTGTGGAGCTCGGGGAAGGAGTGTTCTACCAGGCTAGCTATGACGGCACAGAAGTGGCCATCATCACTGACTATCCCGGCCTTCTCCCTGCGTTGCATGTAGGTAATCTGGAGACTTATCCTTCGAAAGAATTTCCCTTTTCTGCCTCACTCACCGCACTGTCTCGTGCTCAAAAGGGGAGGAAATCGGCGCGCCACACTGCTCCTGAGGTGACTCACAAGAAAGCGGCGCCTACGCCGGGCAGGCCTTCGAAGAGGAAGGCAAATAGAAACATGGTCGAGCCTTCATCAAAGAGGTATGGTTTTAAATATGCTCCATCATTGTCATCTTGGAGTATGACGCCATCTGTTGTGTCTTATCAGGAAACACATTCACCGGACTATGTCTGGGGATCCTGTCGGTCATGCCTCTACTAGCCGGATTCCGGACCCGGTCTCGAGGACTGAGGCTAACGCGGAAGTTACACCGGATTGTCCTTCTACGTAGGATTCGGATAAAGTATTCATCACAAACTCTAAAGTGGAAAGCGCCATGAATCATCGGCGCCGGCGGGCCGCTATTCGCGACCCCGGGGTTATAGAAGAGGCTTTCAATGCCTTCAACTCAGGTGATGCGTATATCCGAGCTTCTCGAGATGGGCTTACCAGAGCCACCGACCAATATTTGAAAGATATGTGGGTAAGTGCATATTTGTGCAAATCTGATACTCATATACCAGTAGCCCCCGAGACTTGAAACAGTTGGTACAACTGATTTAAGGATCATTTTACAACCAGGTGTTCACAAAGAAGAACAGCCTGTTGTCTCAAGAGCTGGAAAAGTGTCAGGCGCAGCTAGCTGCTGCTATCGTCGAACTAGAGGAATCCAAGAAGGCGGCGCCTGGTAATGTTCCCCTCTATCGAGAAAACATAATCATATACCAGGATTATTAATATAGGTGCAACTCTTATAGCAGAGTCATCAGATCATCTGGAAGAGACACCGGAAGTCGCACGAGCGGGAGGTCCAGGAGCACAAAGGCAACCGGCCATGGGCAAATGTATATTGACACGGGTCAGGAATGAGAAAAACAAACTCCAAGATTCCCACACCAAGCTGGGCGAAGAGCTTAAAGATGTGCTGGCCCAGCTGGCTGACTCCGTGAAGGAAAATAAGAAGCTACGAGGCGGCATATTTAGTATGTGTTCAAACTTACCTGCCAAATTCGTCTAGGAAATTGCTGACAGAATTATGTCTGTAGGTATGCTGATTGGTCATCTCGAAGAGGAAGTATCCGGATCTTCGAGCGATCTGCTAAAAGAGTTGTCGCAAATGCACGAGCGAGCTTGGCAGGCAATTTGGGGTATTGCCAAGGCCTTGTGGCCATCCAACTCCCCTCCAGGAAGTATGGAGGAGCTGGTACAACTATTGGAAGGAGCGCGGCGACGCTTCCGATTATGGAAGATATCGGCTTGCCGGGAAGGTGTGCGAGAGGCTTGGGCCATGGTGAAAACACGGTATACCAAGCTCGATCGAAATCACATAGCCCGGGTCGGACCTTTAGGGTCAAATGGAGAAGAAATTCCCGTTATTTGGTCTATGACCAGGTACAAGTAGCCGCCAAGTACTCCCAACAGGATTGTAGTCTAGATAGCCTGTTGGATGGCATAGAGGAAGAAGTTTTTGAGTCCAAGTGACTATGTACTTCAATTGACAAATTTGTCTCTTGCCGGATTGTAAAACGATTGTCATGGTAGACCTTTTCGCTTCGACCTCTGGATCCGAAGGTGCGGAGTGTTTCCGAATACCCGCTTGGTAAGGTATACCGGGGTACGCGTGGAAACCAGGCGTAGGGGTCATAGTTTCTTGAACAGACAAGTATCCAGCTAGCTATGTTATATTACATGTTTTATCGTAAGAAACATCTTCCAAAGAGAATAGTTCCATTAAGGGTTCCTTTCCCTGGTTCAGCACGCGTTAATCGTGCATGTCCAATCTGTGTTTGAAAAAAAACACATCATACATAACATCTAGGGGTTCATAATGTGACAAGTAAAAACATCTTTAGTCCGCCGACCGAATATTCCCTTAAGAACACTAGCATTCGGCTTCACCCTATCTGAGGTACACATCCGGATCACCCGATAGTAACAATCATAGAGGTGCTCCCTTTATGCCCTAGCCGAACTAACGGGAACGTAGGGCATAAGCACAGGAGCCAGGCAACCCAGCTTGGCCAAAACTTAAGTCATATCGATGCATATAATGGCGAAGAAAAGGTACATATGCAGAAAGACACATATGTGGTGAGCTTGATGCTCGGAAAATAATAATAATAATAATAATAATAATAATAATAATAATAATAATAATAATAATAATAATAAGCTTCTGTATGAGAAGCCCCCAGGTATAATTGACATACATGTTTTAGAATCTGTGCGTCGAAGGTGCACGGTTTAGCCGCACAAAAGCTTTAAGGCTGACAAAGAAAGAAAAATGTGAAAACGGAGGACAATAAATACTGGAAACAAAAAAGGGGTAAAGGAGACGAACTAAGAGTCCAGCGCTAGGCATAGAATCTTCGGAGTCTGGCCGCGTTCCACGGGTTCAGCTCTAGGAGATTGTCTGACGCATTACGCAGGTGGTTCGCTCCTCCAGTGAGGACTTCGTCAATGATGAAGAGACCCTCCCACTTGGGCTTGAGTTTGTCCTTTTTATTCTTCAGTAAGCGTAGAATGAGTTCACCAACATTATATGTCTTGGCCCATACTTCTCCGCTTTGATATCCGCGGGCCTGTTGTTGATATACTGTGGAACGGGCTTTTGCGACATCGCACTCCTCCTCCAAGGTATCTAAGTTGTCCTGCCGATCCAACTCGGCTTCTCTCTCTTCATACATGCGCACTCGAGGTGAGTCATGAATAATGTCGCAGGGTAACACAGCCTCTACGCCGTACACCATGAAGAAAGGTGTGTATCCGGTAGAACGATTGGGCGTAGTCCGCAGCCCCTAGAGTATGGAGTCAAGCTCCTCTACCCAGTGCTTGTCTGATTCTTTCAAAGACCGCACTAGTCTGGGCTTGATGCCGCTCATAATAAGACCATTGGCTAGTTCAACATAACCGTTGGTTTGTGGGTGTGATACGTCTCCAACGTATCTATAATTTGTGAAGCATTCATGCTATTTTATTACCTGTTTTGAATGATTACGAGTTTTATTATAAACTTTTATATTACTTTTGGGACTAACCTATTAACCGGAGGCACAGCCCATATTGCTGTTTTATTGCCTATTTCAGTGTTTCGAAGAAAAGGAATATCAAACGGAGTCCAAACGGAATGAAACCTTCGGGAGCGTGATTTTTGGAACAAATATGATCCAGGAGACTTGGAGTACAAGCTAGGGAAGCTTCGAGGAGGCCAGGAGATAGGAGGGCGCACCAACCCCCCTGGGCACGCCCCCTGTCTCATGGGCCCCTCGTGGCTCCCCCGACCGACTTCTTTCGCCTATATATTCCCATATACGCTAAAACCATCGAAGACGAAGATAGATCGGGAGTTCCGCCGCCGCAAGCCTCTATAGCCAACAAAAACCTCTCGGGAGCCCGTTCCGGCACCCTGCTAGAGGGGGGATCCCTCACCGGTGGCCATCTTCATCATCCCGGCGCTCTCCATGACGAGGAGGGAGTAGTTCACCCTCGGGGCTGAGGGTATGTACCAGCAGATATGTGTTTGATCTCTCTCTGTCTCTCTCATGTTCTCTCTATGGCACGATCTTGATGTATCGCGAGCTTTGCTATTATAGTTGGATCTTATGATGTTTCTCCCCCTCTACTCTCTTGTGATGAATTGAGTTTTCCTCTTGAAGTTATCTTATTGGATTGAGTCTTTAAGGATTTGAGAACACTTGATGTATGTCTTCCCGTGCTTATCTGTGGTGACAATGGGATATCACGTGATCCACTTGATGTATGTTTTGGTGATTGTCGGTGTCAAAACCGGCGGATCTCGGGTAGGGGGTCCCGAACTGTGCATCTAAGGCTAATGGTAACAGGAGACTGGGGACACAATGTTTACCCAGGTTTGGGCCCTCTCGATGGAGGTAATACCCGACTTCCTGCTTGATTGATCTTGATGGTATGAGTATTACAAGAGTTGATCTACCACGAGATCAGAGAAGCTAAACCCTAGAAGCTAGCCTATGGTATGATTGTTGATGATGATGAGTCCTACGGACTAAACCCTCCGGTTTATATAGACATCAGAGGGGGCTAGGGTTGCATAGAGTCGGTTTACAGAGAAGGAGATCTACATCCGAATCGCCAAGCTTGCCTTCCACGCCAAGGAGAGTCCCATCCGTACACGGGACAAAGTCTTCTATCTTGTATCTTCATAGTCCAACAGTCCAGCCAAAGTATATAGTCCGGCAGTCCGGACACCCCCTTATCCAGGACTCCCTCAGTAGCCCCTGAACCAGGCTTCAATGACGATGAGTCCGGCGCGTAGATTGTCTTCGGCATTGCGAGGCGGGTTCCATCTCCGAATACTCCAAGATAAATTCCGAACACAAGGACCGTGTCCGGCTCTACAAGATAACATTCCATATACCACCGTAGAGAGAATAATAATAATCCACGAATCTAATCTGCTGACACATCTTTGAAAAGTGACATCACGCCATGGTCCGGTTTTTATTTGAATCGTTTTCTACAACCTGCTTCTGCACACATCACGAGGCGGTTACTTTGGCACGTCTTGTCAAAGCAGAGATCGTGTCCCCTTATCATGGGATCTCCATCAATGCGGGTATGGGTAACCCAACCAGCGCCAGTAATCGAGGCGCCTGGAAAAATAAGAGATTTCGAGAGGCAAGTGGGGAGGCGCACATCCGCATTGCTTTTATAAAGGGGCAGAAACCTCCAATTTTCACCCACGCCTTCTTCCTCCTTCGCTCATCCGTTCTCGCACCCTCGAGCTCCAGCACCCAAGTTCTCACCTTCTCTGTAAGACCGCAGCATGTCCGGAGCGGGAGGCAAGTGGATGGCCTCCTCTGTCACAGAGGAGAACATTAGCAAGCTTAGGGAAGCCGGATACCTGGCCGCTAATATCACGCACATGCTTCCAACAAAGGGACAGATTACCCCTACAACGAAGTCTAAGGAGAGAGTGGTATTTCTCCCTCATTTCATCTGTGGACTAGGGTTTCCACTCCACCCTTTCGTCTGCGGGCTCATGTACTACTACGGGCTAGATTTTCATGATCTGGCCCCAAATTTCGTCCTCAACATCTCGGCGTTCATCGTCGTGTGCGAGGCCTTCCTCCGCATCAAGCCTTACTTTGGCCTGTGGTTGAAGATCTTCTGCGTGAAGCCGAAGATCATGAGCGGCCAACAGGCGGAGTGCGGAGGTGCCATGGTGGGCAAAATGCCCAATGTTATATGGCTCGATGGCTCCTTCGTGGAGTCCATAAAGGGGTGGCAATCAGGGTGGTTCTACATCATCGAGCCGCGCGACGCCAGCTGGGTGGCGGCCCCTAAATTCAGATCCGGAATCCCCACGTGTGGCTCACCTCCTGGGAGAAGAAGGGCCTGGTCTGGGGCGAACCCACAGAGCTAGCCGGACTCGAGACCTGCCTCAGAAGTATGAGGGAAAAGAATATCAAGCTTGTCAATGTGGTCCAGGTTATGCTCATTCGCCGGATTGTCCCGTGTCAAAGACGGGCGTTTGATATGTGGGAGTTCGACCCGGCCAAACACCAGATGCTGTTAGAGCTCTTCGACACAACGCACAAAGAAATCTGGAAGGTTCTGTTCAAGACCGGCGAAGTCCCTCCTCCCCTTTCCGAGGACCGGGGGCTCAGCGCAACGTGCCTCACCAGTCCGGTAAGTCCGGTAAGTCTTCTCCATTGAACTTGCGGGTTCCGCCGATGAACCTATGCACAAGGGTTGGCACACGTTTTCGTCTTGACTCTCCGATAGAAACTTTGGGGCACTCTTTAAAGTACTTTGTGTTGGTTGAATAGATGAATCTGAGATTATGTGATGCATATCGTATAATCATGCCCATGGATACTTGAGGTGACAATGGAGTATCTAGGTGACATTAGGATTTTGTTTGATTTGTGTCTTAAGGTGTTATTCTAGTATGAACTCTATGATAGATTGAACGGAAAGAATAGCTTCATGTTATTTTACTACGGACTCTTGAATAGATAGAACAGAAAGTATAACTTTGAGGTGGTTTCGTACCCTACCATAATCTCTTCATTTGTTCCCCACTATTACTGGCTTTGGAGTGACTCTTTGTTGCATGTTGAGGGATTTTTATATGATCTATCCATGTTATTATTGTTGAGAGAACTTGCACTAGTGAAAGTATGAACCCTATGCCTTGTTTCCTAGCATTGCAATACCGTTTACACTTGCTTTTATCATTAGTTACCTTGCTATTTTTATATTTTCAGATTACAAATACCTATATCTACCATCCATATTGCACTTGTATCACCATCTCTTCGCCCATCTAGTGCACCTATACAATTTACCATTGTATTGGGTGTGTTGGGGACACAAGAGACTCTTTGTTATTTGGTTGCAGTGTTGTTTGAGAGAGACCATCTTCAACCTATGCCTCCCACGGATTGATAAACCTTAGGTCATCCACTTGAGGGAAATTTGCTACTGTCCTACAAACCTGTGCACTTGCAGGCCCAACAACGTCTACAAGAAGAAGGTTTTGTAGTAGACATCAAGCTCTTTTCTTGCGCCGTTGCTGGGGAGGTGAGTGCTTGAAGGTATATCTTTAGATCTTGCAATCGAATCTTTTTGTTTCTTGTTTTATCACTAGTTTAGTTTATAAAAGAAAATTACAAAAAAATGGAATTGAGTTGGCCTCTTACGCTTCATCTTTTTAATATCTTTCGTAAGTAAGATGAAAGGGCAAATTGTGCTCAAGTGCTAGAGGAAGAATGCATTAAAATGTTTGATACTAAATCTTTGAATGATGAGCATGATTGCAATGTTGTTAGTATAAATTCCTTGAATATCCATGATGCTAATGACATGCAAAGCCACAAGCTTGGGGAAGCCTCATTTGATGAAGATGATATGTTTAGTCCCCCAAGTTTTGATGAGAATATTTATTATGATTGAAGCATGCCTCCTATTTATGATGATTATATTGATGAAATTGGGTTTGGAAGAGTGTCAACTTTAGGAAGTAATGATCCCACTATTTTGGAGGACGTTGAATATTATTGTGATAATTATGAAAGTGGATTTGGAGAGGTCATGACTTTATTTAGTGGTGAATCCACTATTTCAGTAGAGGTTCCAATTGATTATGAGAACAAAGTTGCTATCTATGATGATTATTGTGATGACTTGTATGCTATTGAGAATAATAATAACCATGAAACTTGTCATCATGATTTTAGTTTTCAATTGGATTATGCCTCACATGGTAATTATTTTGTTGAGTTTGCTCCCACTACTATTCATGAGAAGAATTTTGTTTATGTGGAGAGTAGTAAATTTTCTATGCTTGTAGATCATGAAAAGAATGCTTTAGGTACTGGTTATATTGTTGAATTCATTCATGATGCTACTGAATATTATTATGAGGGAGGAACATATGCTTGTAGGAATTGCAATAATGTCAAGTTTCCTCTCTATGTGTTTAAAATCTTGAAGCTATGCTTGTTTTGCCTTCCTATGCTAGTTGATTATTGTTCCCATAAGTTGTTTGCTCACAAAATCCCTATGCATAAGAAGTGGGTTAGACTTAAATGTGCTAGTCATATGCTTCATGATGCTCCCGTTATGTTTCAATTCTTATCTTTTATGTGAGCATCATTGTCATCTTCATGCCTAACTAGAAAGGCATTAAAGAAAAGTGCTTGTTGGGAGACAACCCAATATTTACCCTTACTGTTTTTGTGTGTTCACATGATTATGCTACTGTAGTAGTCATGTTTTATAGCTTTTGTTTCAATAAAGTGCCAAGTAAGACCATTAGGATAGCTTACGGTGATAGTTGTGTTGATCCTGCTAAAAATCAGAAACTTTTGCACCCAGTAAATTAGTTTTGTTAATTCACAGAAACGTGCTTCTGAGATGATTCTTTTTTATATGGATTGGTACACAACTTTCTTAGGACTTCTTAATTTGGTAGATTTTTGGAGTTCCATAAGTATAAGTTTGATACAGATTACTACAGACTGTTCTGTTTTTGACAGATTCTGTTTTCTATGTATTGTTTGCTTATTTTGATGAATCTATGAGTAGTATCGGAGGGTATGAACCATATATAAGTTGGAATACAGTAGAGATTACACCAATATGAATTTAGAATGAGTTCATTACAGTACCTAAGTGGTGGTTTTATTTTCTTATACCAACAGAGCTTACAAGTTTTCTGTTGAGTTTGGTGTTGTGAAGTTTTCAAGTTTTGAGTAAGGATTCGATGGACTATGGAATAAGGAGCGGAAAGATCCTAAGATTGGTGATGCCCAAAGGCACCCCAAGGTAATATTCAAGGACAACCAAGAGCCTAAGCTTGGGGATGCACCGGAAGGCATCCCCTCTTTCGTCTTCGTTCATCGGTAACTTTACTTGGAGCTATATTTTTATTCACCACATGATATGTGTTTTGCTTGGAGCATCATTTTATCTTGTTAGTATTTGGTTGCTGTCTTTTAGAATAATGTATTGCATCTTTAGTTTCAATAAAAATGTCAAGGATAGCCTTTACCATGCTTATTTTGCTAGTATACATGTTGCCGTTTGAAAACAGAAAGTTTACCGGTGTTGCAAAAATTCCCTAGAAAAGTCAGAGCATGATATAATGTTGAAACTTCTTGCATAATGAGCTCTGATAAATCTTCTACAGCATAGTATGTTTCACATAATTTTTGGAGTTAGGGAAGTATTGATACTCTTGCATTCTTTATAGACTGTACTGTTTTGGCAGATTGCTGTTATGTTTGCACTGTTTGCATATGTTTGCTTGTTTAATGATTCTATTTGAGGATAGGAGTATTAAATATGCAGAGGAATTTAGTATGTAATGTTGAATAATAATTTTAGTGATTTGTTACAGTAGAAAATGATAAGGTTTTGCATTGATTTGTCACGAGTTCTTGTTGAGTTTGGTGTGGATTAAGCTTTTGGTAAAAAGAGAAACCATGATATGAGGGGAATTAAGGAGACACAAAAGTTCAAGATTGGGGATGCCCAAGGCACCCCAAGATAATAATTCAAGAAGTCTCAAGCATCTAGGCTTGGGGATGCCCCGTTATGTTGGAAATATGCCCTAGAGGCAATAATAAAATGGTTATTATTATATTTCCTTGTTCATGATAATTGTCTATTGTTCATGCTATAATTGTTTTATCCGGAAATCATAATACATGTGTGAATACATAGACCACAACATGTCCCTAGTGAGCCTCTAGTTGACTATCTCGTTAATCAATGGATGGTTACGGTTTCCTGACCATAGACATTGGATGTCATTGATAACAGGATCACATCATTGGGAGAATGATGTGATGGACCAGACCCAATCCTAAGCATAGCACAAGATCGTGTAGTTCGTTTGCTAGAGCTTTTATAATGCCAAGTATCATTTACTTAGACCATGAGATCATGTAACTCCTGGATACCGTAGGAGTGCTTTGGGTGTACCAAACGTCACAACGTAACTGGGTGGCTATAAAGGTATACTACAGGTATCTCCGAAAGTGTCTATTGGGTTGACACGGATCGAGACTGGGATTTGTCACTCCGTATGACAGAGAGGTATCTCTGGGCCCACTCGGTAATGCATCATCATAATGAGCTCAATGTGACCAAGTGGTTGGTCACGGGATCATTCATTACGGAACGAGTAAAGTGACTTGCCAGAAACGAGATTGAACGATCGAATCTTGGGCAAGTAACGTACCGTGTGACGAAGGGAATTGTATACGGGATTACTTGAATCCTCGACATCGTGGTTCATCCGATGATATCATCTGGAACATGTGGGAGCCAATATGGGTATCCAGATCCCGCTGTTGGTTATTGGCCAAAGAGCTGTCTCGGTCATGTCTGCGTGATTCCAGAACACGTAGGGTCTACACACTTAAGGTTCGGTGACGCTAGGGTTATTAGGAAGACTTGTATGTGATTACCGAATGTTGTTCAGAGTCCCGGATGAGATCCCAGATGTCACGAGGAGTTCCGGAATGGTCCGGAGGTGAAGATTTATATATGGGAAGTTGTAATACGGTCACCGGAAAAGTTCGGGGGCATATCAGTATTGTACTGGGGCCACCGGAAGGGTTCCGGCGGTCCACCAGGAGGGGCCACCTCTCTCGGAGGGCCTCATGGGCCGTAGAGGGAAGGGAACCAGCCCTTAGAGGGCTGGGTGCATCCCCCCTTGGGCCCATGCGCCTAGGGTTGGGGGAGGAAACCCTAAGGGGGGCGCCCCCCTTGCTTGGGGGGCAAGTCCCCCCCCCCTTGGCCGCCCCCCCTCTAGATCTCATCTAGAGGGGACGCCCCCCTTCCTCCTCCCCCTATAAATAGAGGGGCGAGGGGAGGGATGCATACACACCTCCAAGGCGCAGCCCCTTCCCTCCCCAACACATCTCCTCCTCCGCAGAAGCTTGGCGAAGCCCTGCCGGAGTACTGCCTCTCCATCACCACCACGCTATCGTGCTGCTGCTGGAGATCTCTTCATCAACCTCTCCCTCCTCCTTGCTGGATCAAGGCGCGGGAGACGTCTCCGCCCCGTGCGTGTGTTGAACACGGAGTTGCCGTCCGTTCGGCGCTAGGATCATCGGTGATTTGGATCACGACGAGTACGACTCCATCAACCCCGTTCTCTTGAACGCTTCCGCTCGTGATATACAAGGGTATGTAGATGCACTCCTCTCTCTCGTTGCTAGATGACTCCATAGATTGATCTGGGTGATGCGTAGAAGATTTTAAATTTCTGCTACGATCCCCAACAGTGGTATCAGAGCCAGGTTTATGCGTAGTTTCTATGCACGAGTAGAACACAATTTTGTTGTGGGTGTAGATTTTGTCAATTTACTTGCCACTACTAGTCTTATCTTGTTTCGGTGGTATCGTGGGATGAAGCGGCCCGGACCGACCTTACACGTACGCTTACGTAAGACAGGTTCCACCGACTGACATGCTCTAGTTGCATAAGGTGGCTAGCGGGTGTCTGTCTCTCCCACCTTAGTCGGATCAGATTCGATGAAAAGGGTCGTTATGAAGGGTAAATAGAAATTGGCATATCACGTTGTGGTTTTGACGTAGGTAAGAAACATTCTTGCTAGAACCCTATTGCAGCCACGTACAAACATGCAACAACAATTAGAGGACATCTAACTTGTTTTTGCAGCATATGCCTTGTGATGTGATATGGCCAAAAAGGATGTGATGAATGGTATATATGTGATGTATGAGATTGATCATGTTCTTGTAATAGGAATCACGACTTGCATGTCGATGAGTATGACAACCGGCAGGAGCCATTTGAGTTGTCTTAATTATTGTATGACCTGTGTGTCATTGAATAACGCCATGTAATTACTTTACTTTGTTGCTAAACCATTAGCCATAGTAGTTGAAGTAATCGTTGGCGTGACAACTTCATGAAGACACGATGATGGAGATCATGATGAAGGAGATCATAGTGTCATGCCGGTGACGATGATGATCATGGCGCCCCAAAGATGGAGATCAAAAGGACCAAAATGATATTGGCCATATCATGTCGCTATTTGATTGCATGTGATGTTTATCATGTTTTTGCATCTTATTTGCTTAGAACGACGGTAGTAAATAAGATGATCCCTCATAATAATTTCAAGAAAGTGTTCCCCCTAACTGTGTGCCGTTGTGAAAGTTCGTTGTTTCGAAGCACCACGTGATGATCGGGTGTGATAGATTCTAATGTTCAGATACGACGGGTGTAAGACAGATATACACATGCAAAAACACTTAGGTTGACTTGATGAGCCTAGCATGTACAGACATGGCCTCGGAACACATGAGACCAAAAGGTCGAACATGAGTCATATAGAAGATACGATCAACATGAAGATGTTCACCGATGATGACTAGTCCGTCTCACATGATGATCAGACACGGCCTAGTTGACTCGAATCATGGATCACTTAGATGACTAGAGGGATGTCTATCTGAGTGGGAGTTCATTAAGTAATTTTATTAGATGAACTTAATTATCATGAACTTAGTCTAAAACTTTTTGCAATATGTCTTGTAGATCAAATGGCCCACGCTAATGTTTCCCTCAACTTCAACGCGTTCCTAGAGAAAACCAAGCTGAAAGGCGATGGCAGCAATTATACGGACTGGGTCCGGAACTTGAGGATCATCCTCATAGCTGCCAAAAGAGCATATGTCCTAGATGCACCGCTAGGTGAAGCACCAGTTTTCCCAGCAACTCAAGACGTTATGAATGCCTGGCAGTCGCGTAGTGATGATTACTCCCTGGTTCAGTGCGGCATGCTTTACAGCTTAGAACCGGGGCTCCAAAAGCGTTTTTAGCAGCACGGGGCATATGAGATGTTCCAAGAGCTGAAAATGGTTTTCCAAGCTCATGCCTGGGTCGAGAGATATGAAGTCTCCGACAAGTTCTACAGTTGTAAGATGGAGGAGAATAGTTCTGTCAGTGAGCACATAGTCAAAATGTCTGGGTTGCACAACCGCTTGTCTCAGCTGGGAGTTAACCTCCCAGATGACGCGGTCATTGACAGAATCCTTCAGTTGCTCCCACCTAGCTACAAGAGCTTTGTGATGAACTACAATATGCAGGGGATGGTGAAAACTATTCCTGAGGTATTTTCAATGCTGAAATCAGCGGAGGTAGAAATCAAAAAGGAACATCAAGTGTTGATGGTCAATAAAACCACTAGTTTCAAGAAAGTCAAGGGTAAGAAGAACTTCAAGAAGGACGGCAAGGGAGTTGCCGCGCCCGGTAAGCCAGTTGCCGGGAAGAAGCCAAAGCATGGACCCAAACCTGAGACTGAGTGCTTTTATTGCAAGGGAAGAGGACACTGGAAGCGGAACTCCCCCAAGTACTTAGCGGACAAGAAGGCCGGCAACACCAAAGGTATATGTGATATACATGTAATTGATGTGTACCTTACCAGTACTCGTAGTAGCTCCTGGGTATTTGATACCGGTGCGGTTTCTCATATTTGTAACTTAAAACAGGAATTGCGGAATAAGCGGAGACTGGCGAAGGACGAGGTGACGATGCGTGTCGGGAATGGTTCCAAGGTCGATGTGATCGTCGTCGGCACGCTACCTCTAATTTACCTATGGGATTAGTTTTAAACCTCAATAATTGTTATTTAGTGCCAGCTTTGAGCATGAAATTGTATCTGGATCTCATTTAATACGAGATGGCTACTCATTTAAATCCGAGAATAATGGTTGTTCTATTTATATGAGAGATATGTTTTATGGTCATGCCCCGCTGGTCAATGGTTTATTCTTAATGAATGTCGAACGTGATGTTACAAATATTCATAGTGTGAATACCAAAAGATGTAAGATTGATAATGATAGTCCCACATATCTGTGGCACTGCCGCCTTGGTCACATTGGTGTCAGACGCATGAAGAAGCTCCATGCAGATGGAATTTTGAAGTCTCTTGATTTCGAATCATTTGACACGTGCGAACCATGCCTCATGGGCAAAATGACCAAGACTCCGTTCTCCGGAACAATGGAGCGAGCGACCAACTTATTGGAAATTATACATACTGATGTGTGCGGTCCAATGAGCGTTGAGGCTCGCGGTGGCTATCGTTACGTTCTCACCCTCACTGATGACTTAAGTAGATATGGGTATGTCTACTTAATGAAACACAAGTTTGAGACCTTTGAAAAGTTCAAGGAATTTCAGAATGAGGTAGAAAATCAAAGTGACAGAAAAATAAAGTTCTTACGATTAGATCATGGGGGAGAATATTTAAGTAACGAGTTTGGTACGCACTTAAGGAAATGTGGAATCGTTTCACAACTCACGCCGCCTGGAACACCTCAACGTAACGGTGTGTCCGAACGTCATAATCGTACTCTATTGGATATGGTGCGGTCTATGACGTCTCTTACCGATTTACCGCTATCATTTTGGGGATATGCTTTAGAGACAGCTACATTCACTTTAAATAGGGCACCATGTAAATCCTTTGAGACGACACTGTATGAATTATGGTTTGGAAAGAAACCTAAGATGTCGTTTCTAAAAGTTTGGGGATGCGCTGCTTATGTCAAGAAACTTCAACCTGAAAAGCTCGAACCCAAGTCCGAAAAATGCGTCTTCATAGGATACCCTAAGGAAACAATTGGGTATACCTTCTACCTCAGATGCGAAGGCAAGATCTTCGTTGTCAAGAACGGGTCCTTTCTGGAGAAAGAGTTTCTCTCGAAAGAAGTAAGTGGGAGGAAGGTGGAACTTGATGAAGTACTACCTCTTGAACCGGTAAGTAGCGCAGCTCAGAAAGATGTTCCCGTGGTGCCTACACCGACTGGAGAGGAAGTTAATGATGATGATCAAGGTACTTCAGATCAAGTTACTACTGAACTTCATAGGTCCACAAGGACACGTTCCACACCAGAATGGTATGGCAACCCTGTCCTGGAAATCATGTTGTTAGACAACGCTGAATCTTCGAACTATGAAGAAGCGATGGCGGGCCCAGATTCCAACAAATGGCTAGAAGCCATGCAATCCGGGATAAGATCCATGTATGAAAACAAAGTATGGACTTTGACAGACTTGCCCGATGATCGGCAAGCGATAGAAAACAAATGGATCTTTAAGAAGAAGACGGACGCGGATGGTAATGTTACCATCTATAAGGCTCGACTCGTCGCTAAGGGTTATCGACAAGTTCAAGGGGTTGACTATGATGAGACTTTCTCTCCCGTAGGGAAGCTGAAGTCCGTCCAAATCATGTTAGCAATTGCCGCATACTATGATTATGAGATATGGCAAATGGACGTCAAAACGGCATTCCTTAACGGCTATCTTAAGGAAGAATTGTATATGATGTAGCCGGAAGGTTTTGTCGATCCTAAGAATGCTAACAAGGTATGCAAGCTCCAGCGATCCATTTATGGGCTGGTGCAAGCATCTCGGAGTTGGAACATTCGCTTTGATGAAATGATCAAAGCGTTTGGGTTTATGCAGACTTATGGAGAAGCCTGCGTTTACAAGAAAGTGAGTGGGAGCTCTGTAGCATTTGTCATTTTATATGTGGATGACATACTTTTGATGGGAAGTGATATAGAACTTTTGGACAACATAAAGGCCTACTTGAAGAAGTGTTTTTCAATGAAGGACCTTGGAGAAGCTGCTTATATATTAGGCATCAAGATCTATAGAGATAGATCGAGACGCCTCATAGGTCTTTCACAAAGCACATACCTTGACAAGATATTGAAGAAGTTCAATATGGATCAGTCTAAGAAGGGGTTCTTGCCTGTGTTGCAAGGTGTGAAATTGAGCTCAGCTCAAAGCCCGACCACGGCAGAAGATAGAGAAAAGATGAGTGTCATCCCCTATGCCTCAGCCATAGGGTCTATTATGTATGCCATGTTGTGTACCAGACCTGATGTAAACCTTGCCGTAAGTTTGGGAGGAAGGTACCAAAATAATCCCGGCATGGAACACTGGACAGTGGTCAAGAATATCCTAAAGTACCTGAAAAGGACTAATTATATTTTTCTCGTTTATGGAGGTGACGAAGAGCTCGTCATAAAGGGTTACGTCGATGCTAGCTTGGACACACATCTGGATGACTCCAAGTCACAAACCGGATACGTATATATTTTGAATGGTGGGGCAATAATCTGGTGCAGCTGCAAGCAAAGCGTCGTGGCGGGATCTACAAGTGAAGCGGAGTACGTGGCAGCCTCGGAGGCAGCACATGAAGCAATCTGGGTGAAGGAGTTCATTACCGACCTAGGAGTTATTCCCAATGCGTCGGGCCCGATGACTCTCTTCTGTGACAACACTAGAGCTATTTCCCTTGCCAAGGAGGCCAGGTTTCACAAGAAGACCACACACATAAAGCGTCACTTCAACTCCATTCGTGAAAATGTTCAAGATGGAGACATAGATATTTTTAAAGTGCATACAGATCTGAATGTCACAAATCCGTTGACTAAACCTCTTCCGCGAGCAAAACATGATCAACACCAGAACTCTATGGGTGTTCGATTCATCACAATGTAACTAGATTATTGACTATAGTGCAAGTGGGAGACTGTTGGAAATATGCCCTAGAGGCAATAATAAAATGGTTATTATTATATTTCCTTGTTCATGATAATTGTCTATTGTTCATGCTATAATTGTGTTATCCGGAAATCATAATACATGTGTGAATACATAGACCACAACATGTCCCTAGTGAGCCTCTAGTTGACTAGCTCGTTGATCAATGGATGTTTACAGTTTCCTGACCATAGACATAGGATGTCATTGATAATGGGATCACATCATTGGGAGAATGATGTGATGGACAAGACCCAATCCTAAGCATAGCACAAGATCGTGTAGTTCGTTTGCTAGAGCTTTTCTAATGTCAAGTATCATTTCCTTAGACCTTGAAATCGTGTAACTCCCGGATACCGTAGGAGTGCTTTGGGTGTACCAAACGTCACAACGTAACAGGGTGGCTATAAAGGTATACTACAGGTATCTCCGAAAGTGTCTGTTGGGTTGACACGGATCAAGACTGGGATTTGTCACTCCGTATGACGAAAAGGTATCTCTGGGCCCACTCGGTAATGCATCATCATAATGAGCTCAATGTGACCAAGTGGTTGGTCATGGGATCATGCATTACGGAACGAGTAAAGTGACCTGCCGAAAACGAGATTGAACAAGGTATTGGGATACCGACAATCGAATCTCGGGCAAGTAATGTACCGTGTGACAAAGGGAATTGTATACGGGATTACTTGAATCCTCGACATCGTGGTTCATCGGATGTGATCATAGTGGAACATGTGGGATCCAACATGGGTATCCTGATCCCGCTGTTGGTTATTGGCCGGAGAGATGTCTCGGTCATGTCTGCGTGATTCCCGAACCCGTAGGGTCTACACACTTAAGGTTCGGTGACGCTAGGGTTATTAGGAAGACTTGTATGTGATTACGGAATGTTGTTCGGTGTCCCATATGAGATCTCGGACGTCACGAGGAGTTCCGGAATGGTCCGGACGTGAATATTTATATATGGGAAGTTGTAATACGGTCACCGGAAAAGTTCGGGCATACCCGTATTGTACCGGGGCCACCGGAAGGGTTCCGGGGGTCCACCGGGAGGGGCCACCTCTCCCGGAGGGCCTCATGGGCCGTAGAGGGAAGGGACCCAGCCCTTAGAGGGCTGGGTGCATCCCCCCTTGGTCCCATGCGCCTAGGATTGGGGGGGACCCTAAGGGGGGCGCCCCCCTTGCTTGGGGGCAAGTCCCCCCCTTGGCCGCCGCCCCCCCTCTAGATCTCATCTAGAGGGGGCTGGCCCCCTTCCTCCTCCCCCTATAAATAGAGGGGCGAGGGGAGGGCTGCATACGCACCTCCAAGGTGCAGCCCCTCCCATCCCCAACACCTCTCCTCCTCCGCAGAAGCTTGGCGAAGCCTTGCCGGAGTACTGCCTCTCCATCACCACCACACCGGCGTGCTGCTGCTGGAGATCTCTTAACCTCTCCCTCCTCCTTGCTGGATCAAGGCACGGGAGACGTCTCCGCTCCGTATATGTGTTGAACGCGGAGGTGCCGTCCGTTCGGCGCTAGGATCATCGGTGATTTCGATCACGACGAGTATGAATCCATCAACCCCGGTCTCTTGAACGCTTCCACTCGCGATCTACAAGTGTATGTAGATGCACTCCTCTCTCTCGTTCCTAGATGACTCCATAGATTGATCTTGGTGATGCGTAGAAAATTTTAAATTTCTGCTACGATCCCCAACATGTTAGGCATCCCACCTTTCTTCTTCAACAACTATCGGTTAGTATCGGTTGAGCCTAAGTTTTTGCTTGTTCACATGAGTTGTGATATCCTTGCAATGTAATTTTATTTTGTTTTGTTTGCTGTTTAAATAAAATAGCAAGATCTGAAATTCTTAAATGAGAGAGAGTCTTCACATAGTTACATAATTATTTAGCTACTCATTGATCTTCACTTATATATTTTTGAAGTAGTTTGTCATTAACTCATGTGCTTCACTTATATCCTATGAGTAAATGGTTGAATGAGTTGAATGTCATAAATCTAAAATTATATATTATTTATTTGCTTATCCCATGGGGAGTGATGACTTCGGATCTAAGAAGTAGAGGTTGTAAATTTATTGAAGGTTAGCAAGCATTGTATTGGTCATTTGAACAATTCATGAAAGAATATTGAAGGAAGAGAGATTTCGCACATGAATATACAATTTGGGACATCTTTTATAATTTTGAGCACTCATTAAGTATGACATGCTAAAGAGTTGATGTTGGACAAGGAAGACAATGTAATGGGTTATGTTTTCTCACATCTCGGTTAAAGTATATTGTCATGGATCATTCAAACGTGTTGAGCTTGCCCTTCCCCCTCATGCTAGCCAAATTCCTTGCAACAAGTAGAGATACTACTTGTGCTTCCAAATATCCTCAAATCCAGTTTTTGCCATGAGTGTCCACTATACCTACCTATATGCGGTATTAACCTGCCGTTCCAAGTAAATTTGCATGTGCCAAACTCTAAACCTTCAAATAATAATATGTTTTGTATGCCCGAATCGCTCATGTAGCGACTAGGGGCTGTCAGTATCTTCCATGCTAGGCGAGTTATTCTCAAGATGAGTGGATTCCGCTCATCATTCATGAGAAAAATGGCTGGTATCCGGGATGCCCAGTCCCATGATCAAAAGATCAAAATCAAATCAAAAATAATTGCAAACAAAACTCCCCCAGGTTTGATGTTAGTTGGAGGCACCCATTGTTTTGGGCAAGCCATGGATTGATGATTATTGGTGGAGGGGGAGTTAAAACTTTTACCATTCTGTTTGGTAACCGCCTATAATGTATGTAATATGGAAGATATTGGGAACTATTGGTTGTTATATTGACAATGAGATCATACCTCTCAAAATTATTTATCTCTATTTCAAAAATTGAGCTCTGGCACCTCTGCAAATCCCTGCTTCTCTCTGTGAAGGGCCTATCTTTTACTTTATGTCTTTTACTTTATGCAAGAGTCAAGGTGATCTTCACCTTTCCCTTTTTCATTTTATCCTTTGGCAAGCACCTCGTGTTGGAAAGATCCTGATATATATATATATATATATACATACATACACATATATATAGGGTGGGTCTATTCTAATAACACCCTTAAGAGTCTTATTCTGCACACTGAATCGCTTATTCTGCTAACACCCGACGCGTTGATCATGGCAAGATACCAGGGCTACCACCGTTGACTGATTCATGGCAGGATGTGCACTGCACGCACCGGAAGAATCAGTATAGCGTTGACGGTGCGGGGTGGCTGAGCTCCCAATCTGACGACGGAGGCACGTCGACGAGCGAGGAGCTGGGTGTTGTGGGTGAAGTGCTCCAGCCAGATCCAGTGGAGTGCGGAGGGGAAGCCGAGAGGGTGGTTGTGCTACTTGAATCATGGCGAGCAGCGACGACATGGGGGCACGGGGCTAGTACCACACCAGCGATGCACGTACTTCAAGCTCACTCCGGCGAGCTGCATGGCGTCCCCCCCGTCGAGCTGATGAGGATGTGGCCCTCCGGCGCTGCGACAAGGGCGGGCGGCAGCGAAGAGATGGAGGATCTTTGGCGCTGCGACAAGGGAGCTGGTGGAGGGCCGGATCCCGTGGCCCTGGGCCAGATCCACGCTGGCAGTTGTGCGGGCGCTCCTGGGGGCAAAGGTGCGGCGGCTGGGGCACCTGCATCTGGCGGCAGCGGGAGGTCTGCTGGATCTAGCGCAGAAGGTCAACGGGGCAGGGGAGGGCTCTGGATCGGCAACCACAGTGTAGAATGAGGTCACCGGCGCGGGGTGCTATGGATCCGACCACCAGAGCGAAGAAGGAGGTCACCGGGGCGACGACAGTGGCTTGGGGAGGCCTCCCATGGCAGATTGGCTGCTGCCGCACTGCGTGGTGGTTGGCGGGCGGCACGGTGGGAGGTGGTGGCCTGGAGGTTGCTCGCGTTGTGGAAAGTGGTGGCCAGACGGTGGCCAGCACGGTGGGAGGTGGTAGGCCGGGCGGTGACGTGCGGTGGTGGGGGATTGGGGAGAAGTTGGTGGGTACTGTGCGTAGGGGAGGTGGGGGTGCTGGTTTGTGCGCGTGGGTGGGTGGGTGCGATGGGCGCCTGGTTAGTTTGTAGCTTCGGGTGTGGGCGTCGGGTGTTAGCAGAATAAGCGATTCGGTGTGCAGAATAAGACTCTTAAGGGTGTTATTAGAATAGACCCACCCTATATATACATATATATATATATACATCTGGGCTATTCTGTTACACGTAACAGAATATTATTCTGTTACCCTTTTTGAACTGACGGTTTCAGGTGGTTGTACTAATGTTTTCGAAGAAGTTGAACTGATTCTTTAGTTGTGTTTAACACATCGTCTTCTTTAGTTCAAAAACTTTTTGTAATTTTTTTGTCGGAACAGGGCATGTAATATATCGTTGGAAAACTCTTGACAACCATATTTCAAGTATATTGAACATTTTTGCAAAATCATTATGGTTTAAGAGCAGTTTTGAAAAAGCCGTTTTTTTCAAAACCGAAAACGTGAATCGTATTTTGGACTCAATTTTCAAACGGTTTTTCAGAATTGAGCAAATAAGATGGCATTGGAAAGCTGGTGAAAATCTGCATCTTCCATATATGTATTGTTTTTTTCTAATTCAATATGATTTAAAAGTAATTTGAAAAACAGTGAAATTCTGAGCGAAACGTATTTTCACGATTTTTTGCAAATGATTTTTCGGATTGACACAAATAATATGGCATTGGAAAGCTACCGAAAATGCGCAACTTTTTTGTATTGAAATGTTTTTCTAATTCCTTACGGTTTAAAAACAAATTCGAATACGGTCAAATTTGATTTTGAACGTGATTTTTTTAAAAGTTTGTCGAAATGGGGCAAATAATATACCGTTGGACAGCTATCGAAAATGCAAAAATTAATCATGTTGAACGTTTTCTCATATTTGCAGCCGTTGAAGAGTAATTTGGATTACGGTGACACCCATCATGGTGTGTTTCCTCCAAAAAACAGAGTACTCGACTGATATATTTGTGTGTTTGTACTAGATATCTTTCACAGTAGTTTTGAATGGTTCCAAAAAAAGTACTTGAATGGATGTCTATATGATTTTGTACTTAGCGTGTTTCCACATACTAGACTTTACTTTGTATTTATTTAAAAAGTTTTCAATACGGCAAGACACATCCTGTTCTTTCCCATCTGATAAATAAAGTACTCGTACTGACATATGTGTGTGTTTGTACTGAGCTATTTTTCACAATCCGGAATGCTCAGGGGGTTGATCACTTGAACTTGTAGAAATGTAACTTTTAGATTTCGTTTAAAATGTGTTTCGACGTGTCATTATCATCGTACTTGCATTGTTTCTATACTTGAATTGGCTGAATCTCTTCTCCAAGAAATGTTTTTGTGTTTTGTGATAGTAACCATTGATGCAACAATCCATACCGAATTTGATATGCCCTTTGAACTGATTATAAAATACATACTGAACTGTTGGACATATGGTAACGCATGAAAACAATTACATAATCATCCAGTGGTTGTACATGTTGCAAACAATTATCAAATGCTAAGCTACAGTCTGTACACTTCTTCTTTTCTGAACTCAACATTTTTTTGACAACGATGTTCTGAACTTCTCTCATTTTATGACTTGTACTGACTTACTTACTAAGCAGGATTTTCATGGGGTTTCTTTTTTTTTGCTTGAATTTTTACAATTTGAATTTCGGCCATTTCTTTTATTCCGAACGGACCACCGTTTTTAACTCGTACTGAGGTACTTACTATGGCTGAACTGGGGTGGCTGTCGCGTGTCTCGGTGAGGAAGAAGATGAATCTCGAGAGCGCGGCTGGATTTGGCCGGCGGTTGGGACCACGCGGGGCGCGGCGGCGGAGGGAGGCTGGGACGACATGCGGCAGCCGCCGGAGGTGGGGACGGGCCACGACAGCCGTCGACGGGGAGGTGCGCATGGAGGGAGCGGCGCCCATCGGAGGGAAGGCGCGCGGGGAGGGGCCGGCAAGCCCGTCGGCGGTGAGGCGTGCGGACGGCCAGCCGGCGGCAGCGCGTGTGTCGGAAGAGCTACCCGTAACGGCGCCGCGGGCTCCCTCGCTCCAGTTGCCGCCGTCGCTCACTCGCCCGCGACGGCTGCCTCCGGCGGTAGGAGGCGGGCTCGATTGGGGACGGGTCGGGGAGTTTCTCCTGTCGTCTGCGCGTCGCGCCAATATAGGGACCGAGGGTAACAGAATAATATTCTGTTACCGGTAACAAAATAGTCCAATTGGATGTATGTTAGCATGAACTATTATTGTTGACATCACACAAAGGTGAATACGTTGGGAGGCAACACTATAAGCCTCTATCTTTCTCAGTGTCCGATTAAAACTCCATAACCATTAGTATTGCGTGAGTGTTAGCAATTGTGGAAGACTATATGATAGTTGAGTATGTGAAGTTTTCTAAATCAAAGCTCTGACATAGACCCTTCCTGAAAATAAGATGAATTGGAATTGTTTGATGACTAAGAATGAAGTTTTCTAGTTTTCAAGAAAGTTTATGGTCTATGCTTTAACATGTGAATAGCTTGTCACATGATCTTGAGAAGTTTTATGAGATGAACTACTGGTTGACATATAATCATGCTAGAAAAGGTGATTAAATTATCATTGATCAAACTTGTGCACCTGCTAGCATTCACACTTCATAAATTCTTTCTTTTATCATTTACCTACTCGAGGACGAGCAGGAATTAAGCTTGGGGGTGCTAATACGTCTCCAATGTATCTATAATTTATGAAGCATTCATGCTATTTTATTATCTGTTTTGAATGATTAGGGGCTTTATTATACACTTTTATATTACTTTTGGGACTAACCTATTAACCGGAGGCCCGGCCCATATTGTTGTTTTATTGCCTATTTCAGTGTTTCGAAGAAAAGGAATATCAAACGGAGTCCAAACGGAATGAAACCTTCGGGAGCGTGATTTTTGGAACGAACATGATCTGGGAGACTTGGAGTAAAAGCCAGGGAAGCTTCGAGGAGGCCAGGAGATAGGAGGGTGTGCCCACCCCCTGGGCGCGCCCCCCTGTCTCGTGGGTCCCTCGTGGCTCCCCCGACCGACTTCTTTCACCTATATATTCCCATATACCCCAAAACCATCGAAGACGAAGATAGATCGGGGGTTCCGCCTCCGCAAGCCTCTGTAGCCACCAAAAACCTCTCGGGAGCCCGTTCTGGCACCCTACCGGAGGGGGGATCCCTCACCGGTGGCCATCTTCATGATCCCGGCGCTCTCCATGATGAGGAGGGAGTAGTTCACTCTCAGGGCTGAGGGTATGTACCAGTAGATATGTGTTTGATCTCTCTCTCTCTCTCTCATGTTCTCTCTATGGCAGGATCTTGATGTATCGCGAGCTTTGCTATTATAGTTGGATCTTATGATGTTTCTCCCCCTCTACTCTCTTGTGATGAATTGAGTTTTCCTCTTGAAGTTATCTTATCGGATTGAGTCTTTAAGGATTTGAGAACACTTGATGTATGTCTTGCCATGCTTATCTGTGGTGACAATGGGATATCACGTGATCCACTTGATGTATGTTTTGGTGATCAACTTGCGGGTTCCGCCCATGAACATATGCACAAGGGTTGGGACACGTTTTCGTCTTGACTATCCGGTAGAAACTTTGGGGCACTCTTTGAAGTACTTTGTGCTGGTTGAATAGATGAATCTGAGATTGTGTGATGCATATCGTATAATCATGCCCACGGATACTTGAGGTGACAATGGAGTATCTAGGTGACATTAGGGTTTTGGTAGATTTGTGTCTTAAGGTGTTATTCTAGTATGAACTCTATGATAAATTGAATGAAAAGAATAGCTTCGTGTTATTTTACGATGGACTCTTGAATAGATAGAACAGAAAGGATAACTTTGAGGTGGTTTCGTACCCTACCATAATCTCTTCATTTGTTCTCCGCTATTAGTGGCTTTGGAGTGACTCTTTGTTGCATGTTGAGGGATTGTTATATGATATATCTATGTTATTATTGTTGAGAGAACTTGCACTAGTGAAAGTATGAACCATATGCCTTGTTTCCTAGCATTGCAATATTGTTTACACTCGCTTTTATCATTAGTTACCTTGCTGTTTTTATATTTTCAGATTACGAATACCTATATCTACCATCCATATTGCACTTGTATCACCATCCCTTCGCCAAACTAGTGCACCTATACAATTACCATTGTATTGGGTGTGTTGGGGACACAAGAGACTCTTTGTTATTTGGTTGCAGGGTTGTTTGAGAGAGACCATCTTCATCCTATGCCTCCCACGGATTGATAAACCTTAGGTCATCCACTTGAGGGAAATTTGCTACTGTCCTACAAACCTGTGCACTTGCAGGCCCAACAACGTCTACAAGAAGAAGGTTGTGTAGTAGACATCAAGGTGATAGACGGAGGCGTAGTCGAGCTTGATGCCCAAATTAGCACACCAGGCTTTCACCTGATCGGCTGTGAAATTAGAGCCGTTGTCGGTGATGATGCTGTGCGGAACACCATAACGATGCACAACATCGGATATAAAGTCTATCACTGTCCCGGCTTCGGCCGTTTTAACTGGTTTGGCCTCTATCCACTTAGTGAACTTATCCACCATGACCAACATATATTTTTTCTTATGGCTTCCTCCTTTAAGGCGTCCAACCATATCAAGCCCCCAGACCGCAAAAGGCCAAGTGATGGATATTGTTTGTAGAGCGGTGGGTGGCATATGGCTTTGGTTGGCGAAAAGCTGTCATCCAACGCAATGTTGGACAAGGTCCTGTGCGTCTGCTCGGGCCGTCGGCCAATAGAAACCTATACGGAAGGCCTTGCTTACAAGGGCCCAAGCCGTGGCGTGGTTGTCGGATATCGGGTTCCGGCAAAACCCGTAAGGTTCGAACACTTGGGTGCGCACGAAGATCTCTCCCTACCGAAACACGCCCTCAGCCTCACCTTGATTTCTAAGCTAGATCGATGAACAACACAAGAGACACGAGGTTTATACTGGTTCGGGCCACCGTGGTGGTGTAATACCCTAATCAAGTGTGTGGTGGTGGATTGCCTCTTGGGCTGATGATGAACAGTACAGAGGAAGAACAGCCTCGCGAGGAGAGGTGTTCTTGTGGTGGCGTGGTATGCGGATGAACTTAACTTGTCCTGCTACTGTGGTGGCTAGCCCTATATATAGAGGCCCTGGTCCTCTTCCCAAATATTGAGCGGGAAGGGATCCAACAACGGCCAGTTTGTAAGGGGACAACTAGTACAAGCTATCCTGACTAAGGGTGGTCTTCGACTGCCAAAGGCACTGGTGATGACGCCATCTTGGGCTCCACGGTGACCTCCGTCCTGCCACTCTGCTGGTCTTGGTCTCGTTGCACCGATGTGGAAACCTTTGCCTGATGCCTCAGTACTCCGCGCCTGCGCTTGCCCCCTTTGCACCAAAGAGGAAACGAGGACACTACGCAGGCTGGTGCTCACCTGACGCCCACCTGGTCTTGATCGTCATGGCTTGCGTCATGGGCACCTCGCAACGTACCCCTTGCCTTGATCTCTCCGCCTCCTCGCGAACCTGCCTGGTGAGGCCACCCGTGAGGAGGCCTTGCATCATCCGCCCCACGAGGCTCGGCCCCTCGCGAGGGTCTTGAGTGCTTGGCTGATGAAGACAGTCCGTACTGGGCCACTGGTTGAGCCACGCTGCAGGCCGCAAGCGGGCAAGTCTGGGGACCCCCGTTCCCAGAACGCCGACAGTGGTGACCACCGAGACCGGCATGAATTTCAGCCAAAAGTTACCGCCCTTCTTCCTTGGAGATACATCTTTGAAGTACTCCGGTAGCGCATTTTTTTGTAGAGTTCTCCCTCGTGAAACTTGTATGCTTTAGAGCACCTCACAATGCAGCGTGCCTCATTTTGATCCTTAGGGAGTTCTCGCCTATTGAGGTAGTCCAAGAAGGGTTCGGTCCATTGGGCAACAACTGCCATGATGAGATGGGTCGACGGTGTAATTTTGGTGGCTGAGCCCCCGATGATGTCAGTGTGTTCGAAATCTGGGGTTGTAATCGGATCCGGATTGGTGTTGCCGCTCTCCCCTTGCCATACCATGGATGGCTTGAAAAGCCTTTCCAAAAATATGTTAGGTGGAATGGGGTCGCACTTAGCACCGATGCGAGCAAGGACATCCGCTGCTCGGTTACTTTCTTGAGCCACATGGTGAAACTCGAGCCCCTCAAACCGAGCCAACATTTTGAGGATGGCGTTACCGTAAGCCGCCATCTTCGGATCTTTGGCATCTAAATCTCCATTTATTTGAGATATTGCGAGGTTTGAATCCCCGTGCACCTCTAGGCTTTGTATGCCCATGGAGACGGCCATCCGAAGACCATGCAATAAGGCCTCGTATTTGGCTGCGTTGTTGGAGTCTGTGAATAATATTTGGAGGATGTACTGAACTGTATCTCCCGTGGGAGATTTTAGGATAACTCCTGCTCCTAGGCCTGCCAACATTTCGGATCCGTCGAAGTGCATGACCCAGTTGGAGCATGTGCCGTACTCTTTAGGGAGTTCGGCCTCTGTCCATTTGGCGACGAAGTCGGCCAGTACTTAAGATTTGATGGCCCGGCGCGGTTTTTATGATATGTCGAATGGGAGGAGCTCAATGGCCCACTTGGCAATCTGGCTCATAGCCTCGCTGTTATTTATTATGTCATTGAGTGGTACTTCGGAGGCCACCGTTATTGAGCACTCTTGAAAGTACTGTCGTAGCTTCTGGGATGCCATAAAAGACCGCGTATGCTATTTTTTGGTAATGAGGGTACCGGGATTTGCTTGGTGTGAGGACAGTGTATACATAGTATACCGACTTTTGAAGCGGGAATTTGTGTCCGTCCTCCTCCCGTTTCATGATGAGCACTGCATTTACGACTTGGTGTGTGGTCCATATGTATAATAACGTGGGTTCGCCGATGTTTGGCATGCCCAGGATTGGGTTGCTTGCTAAAAGAGCCTTTATTTCTTCCAGTCCAGCCGTTGCTGTGTCAGTCCACTCGAAGTGATCAGTGCGTCGGAGAAGGCGATAGAGTGGCAACGCCTTTTATCCCAGTCTGGAGATAAAGCGGCCTAGAGCTGCCACACATTCGGATAATTTTTGGACTTGTTTGAGGTCTGTTGGCGTAGCCAACTATGACAAAGCTCGGATTTTAGCTGGGTTTGACTCAATTCCTCTATTGGAAACAATGAAGCTCGGAAGTTTTCCAGCGGGAACACCGAAAACTCACTTTTCCGGATTGAGCTTGATGTCATATGTTCGGAGGTTGTCGAATGTGAGACGCGGATCGTCTATTAATGACTTGACGTGTCTAGTTTTGACGACAACGTCATCTACATATGCTTCAACTGTCTTGCCTATTTGTTTCTCCAGGCATGGTTGAATCATGCGTTGATAGGTGGCACCGGCGTTTTAGAGCCCGAAAGGCATAGTGTTGAAGCAGAAAGGCCCGTATGGGGTGATGAATGCCGTTGCGGCCTGATCGGACTCCTTCGTCTTGATTTGATGGTATCCGGCGTATGCGTCGAGGAAACACAATGAGTCATGTCCCGCTGTAGCGTCGATAATCTGATCGATGCGGGGGAGGGGGGAGGGATCCTTAGGGAAGGCCTTGCTGAGGTCCTTGAAATCGACACATAGGCGCCATGATTTATCCTTCTTTGGTACCATCACCAGGTTTTCTAGCCAATCTGAGTGTTTTATCTCTCTGATGAATCTGGCCTCCAGTAACTTGCCTAGCTCCTCCCCCATGGCTTGTCGTTTGGGTTCGTAAAAGCGCCTTAATGTTTGCTTGACAGGCTTATATCCCTTCAGTATGTTTAGGCTGTGTTCGGCCAGCCCGCGTGGGATCCCTGGCATATCAGAAGGGTGCCAGGCGAATATGTCCCAGTTTTCGAGTAGGAACGCCCGCAGTGCGGCGTCGACCGTGGGGTCCAGCTGTGCCCCGATGGATGCTGTCTTTGTGGAGTCCGTTGGTTGGACTTGGAATTTGACTATTTCGTCTACTAGTTTAAAGGAGGTGGATTTGGGTCGCTTATCTAGAATCACGTCGTCCCTATCCACCGTGGATCGTAACACGGTTAATTCTTCGGCCGCGAGGGCTTCAGACAGCGCCTCGAGGGCCAAGGCTGCGGTTTTGTTTTCGGCATGGAGTGCTATGTCCAGATCACTGGCAAGAAGGATGATGCCATTGGGTCCGGGCATCTTGAGCTTCATGTACCCGTAATGGGGTATAGGTTGGAAGCTTGCAAAAGCATCTCGCCCTAATAGGTTGTGATATCCACTTTTGAAAGGGGCCACTTGAAAGGTTATCGCTCCGGACCGATAATTCTCCGGCGTGCCGAATACCACATCGAGTGTGATTTTTCCCGCACATCGTGCCTCCCGACTAAGAATAATTCCTCGGAAGTTCGTGCTACTTGGATCAATGTGGCTCCTGTCTATTTCCATTTTGTGGAGAGTTTCCTCGTCAATGAGGTTTAGTCCGCTTCCTCCGTCCGTGCGCACTTTGTTAAGCCGAAAGCCGTCCACAATCGGACTGAGGACCAATGTGGCTGGTGCCCGGACTGTTCTGAATTTTGGTTCATCACTGGCATTAAATTTTATGGTCGTGTCGTTCCAGGGGTTTATTGCTGCAACTTGGTAGCCGTCGGCGAGGCCGCGGAGTGCCCTTTTGCGCCTGTTGTTTGAGGCAAAAGTCTCAAAAATTGTCAATACGGTAGGGTCGTTGGGATGTTGCTCTGCAGTATTTTTGATGAGGAGATCCTCGCCGCTCTTGGCCACTTGCCGGAGTATCCAACATGCTCTAAGGCTGTGGGTTTGTACGGTATCCGGTGTTGTGTGTATTTTGCATGGCCTATCGAGCCATCCCTCTAGAACGGTTTCGCACCCCGTAATGGGCTTCAATTTCTTTGTTATTGGATTCGGCGACCGACGAGGGTGCATCCTTTTTGTTCGGACAAGGGATTGAGTGGAAACCGGTGGCTCCCAAGAGGCTTCCTGAGTTTCCCAGGCGCTTTCCATTGTGCAGTACTTTTGTACTATGGTTTCCAAGTCAGCGAAGTGTGATACGTGACGGTGGTTGATTGCATTTAGGATTCCCTTGTCCATGCAATTTTTGCAAAATAATGAGATTGTGTCTTCATCGTGGCAGTCTTTGATCTTGTCCTTGACAAGGAGGAATCTGGCCCAAAAGTGATGGACCGTTTCTTGGGACTGCTGTCTCATGTGGATAAGATCGTGTGTATCTGGGTGGGTGGGTGGATTTAAGTCTAAACCCTGGCCCAATCTGGGATCCGGAGTTTGAGAAACTTCTGAGCTTAACAGTTCAGGCTCCGTGATATCAACCAATTTTTCATGCCCACAGTCCCACTATAGGTTTGAAGTACGGGGCACGTCTTCCCGTGGGCGGGTGTCCAGCTCTTGAGCTCAGAAATCCGAACATAGTTCATCCTCAATATAGAGTAAGAGTTGTTGTGTTGTTCCTCCACTACCGCTATATGATGGGTGATCGGTGGAGATTCAATTTCTCTCTAATCGGGTTTAAGCCCAATCCGATCATAGTCTGTAACGACTCCCAAGGCGGCGATGCGATCCAGGAGTTCGTTTAAAGATGACAACTCCGTCGAATCCATCTGTTTGGAGTATTCTGAGTTGACGCAGAGGCGATTTTCGATGACCCGAGAAGTCATCGTCGGCCCGTCGGCCGAACGGGCGGTCATAATGAAGCTGCCCAATCGGAGGGTTTGGCCTGAGGCCAGGGTTCCTCCAGAGGTTATGTTGTATTTTATAGCAAGGCGAGCCATCAATCCTATCTTTGACATCATAGTGGAACTCTCAATGAAAGCACCAATGTCCGTGTCAAAACTGGCGGATCTCGGGTAGGGGGTCCCGAACTGTGCGTGTAAGGCTAATGGTAATAGGAGGCGGGGGACACAGTGTTTACCCAGGTTCGGGCCCTCTCTATGGAGGTAATACCCTACTTCCTGCTTGATTGATCTTGATGAATATGAGTATTACAAGAGTTGATCTACCACGAGATCGTATTGGCTAAACCCTAGAAGCCTTGCCTATGAGATTATGATTATTGTTTACAAACTAAACCCTCCGGTTTATATAGACACCAAAGGGGACTAGGGTTACACAAAGCCGGTTACAGAGAAAGGACTCTACATATCCGAATCGCCAAGCTTGCCTCGCACGCAAAGGAGAGTCCCATCCGGACACGGGAAGAAGTCTTCTGTCTTGTATCTTCATAGCCCAACAGTCTGGCCCATGTTAATAGTCCAGCTGTCCGAGGACCCCTTAATCCAGGACTCCCTCAATCGTGTCATCAAGAATTTATGGAGCTATACGGTGAGCCAATGACCATATGATCACCACAAAATGTATTTCATTAACATAGTGCAGACGCAAGCTACTATTTCTTTCTTTCATATACGCATTGACAGGTGGGCCCCATGGTAAAATGCGATGATGGTGCAACACTAGTTGCACCATGTGGACCATTTGACTAGTCAATTGATCATGTCATCAACAAATTACAGAGTTGTACGGTGAGCCAGTGACCGTATAGTCACCACATGTATTTTCTTAACATAGTACAGGCACAAGCGCTCATATATACACACATACACTCAACCCTATGAACGCACACACACTCTCTCTCTATCCACTATGAGCACCTGCAAGAGAGTGAGCCGGCGTATCATCTTGAGATTTTATGAAGTCACCGTTGGCGCCTCGTAGTCGAGGGGAACGTCTCCTCCCACTGAACGCACATCGCCGAAAATACTAAAATTAATCCAGGATAAATGCGAGCACCAGGACTTTAACCCTGGTGGGCTAAGGATACCACTGTCCTCCTAACCATACAACCACAGATTGGTTCGCACCACAAAATGTATATGGTGACCATAATGAGCTTATTCTGAAGTCCAGTGACCATATCGTGCTGTCGCGTCAGATACAATGACCGTAAGTGTCATAAATATAAGGAGCACACTTTAAATACAATGACCGTCAGTGTCATCAATAAAATACGGAGACATACGATGAGGTAGAGACCGTATGATCACCACAAGAATGTATACGGTGATGAAAATGAGCATATTCTAAAGCCCAATGACCGTATAGTGCTTTCGCTTGAAATATAGTGACTGTCACGCGTGAATGTGTCAGGAGCATACTTTTAGAGGGCCGAGAGATAATTTGTGTGCGTACGTGAAAGTGGTGTAGAGAGAGGGGGTGTGCGGTGGAGACAAAGAGAGATATGCCCTTCGTTTCTCTTTACCGTGACTATTTTTTTAGGACAAAATATAAACATTGACAATACGGAAAAATATCATTGGATGCACCATGCAATTAACTTTCATGTATAACTTTGTACTATTGTATATGCTTATTTTCTTAGTGGCCGATGGTGTGTGGGGTGTGGTGGGCACATCATTTTTAGTTGTGGTGGGTCAATGTGAGGACTCATATATAGGTCGGTTCCGTCATGCGCCACATAGGTCGGACCGAGACGCGTTATATGACGACCCATGGAGGACTCGGCGTACAAGACAAAGCGACCAGAGTCGTGGATGACTCTATCCCCACTGATGAAGTGCCGACTATGATTTGTAACCCTAGGCCCTGAGTATGTTATATAAGCCCGGGGGCTAGTTCGTCGATAGTATATACACATATACACAATGGCTGGTATTCACGTGTACTTTGTACACACCCCAGTCACAAATATACAGTAACATGTGTAGGGTTTTTTCTCAACTGCAAGGGCCAAGACTTGTGTAAAACTTTGCCTCTTATTACCATCGAGCCTAATCGTCAGGGATATCCTACTGAATGATTTGATGGAATCATATCTACCAACTAGTATGAGAGAGGTGGGGGGCAATGTGTGCGAGAGAGGCCTAAAGATAGTTTGCATGCGGAACACACGTAGGCAAATATATGTGCATACAGAGGGCCAGCAGACACCATGCGTGTGTATATATGCATGTGAGAGAAATAGTGTTTTCCAACTCAGATTAGTGAAAAGAGTTGTGGATAGTAGTAAGAGAGAAGGAGATATATAGAGAGTGCGTGTGCGTGAGACACCACGGAAGAGAGTGTGAGCATGTGTGAGAGAGAAATGCCGATGTATATAAAGTGTGTGCTCTTATGCGTCATATATAGAGAGAGAGATATCGCGTGTGTCAGGAGGGGCCGAGGCATAGTGCATCTATGCGTAAAATGCGGTTCTACTAATTAAATTAAAATATAAATTTCATTAAGAAATTGGATGGGATCATGAATTTTGAAATTTGCATTACAAACATTGGTCTATCAAACACCCATACTCTATTGAATTCGCGCATGTGTATGGGTTTATTTCACATTATTGATCCATAGAGTGAGAGTGGTTTGAAATCCAGACAATGCACGACTATTGCAATTCATATATAAACATGAGTGCACTCTGTGTTGTTAGTTTCAAGCACTTTATACATTTGTCACATACACGGATACATTCCAAATTGCTAGCTACGAAATAGAATACATGTTGAATTCAACATAAAAGTGGTTTCAAAGATTTGAATTCATAGGAAGTGCATTCAACAATTTGAATTCGAGAGAATGGCATTTGTAAATCAGATCTAAAAGGGGGCATCAATCTTTGTTGTGCGTTTGAACATGCTAAATATTCACACGCATGTCTAACTATTTTTTTGCAACCAAGGAGATTATATCTGGAACCATGCATGAACTGAGCTAAGCTGCATCTTCCAAATCCACTTTCATAAATATTATAAGATTCAACACCCACCAAAATAGTGCGATCACTACTTCCTAAAGTTGACACTCTTCCAAACCCACTTTCATCAATATAATCATCATAAATAGCAGGCATGCTTTCATCATAATAAATTTGCTCATCAAAACTTGGGGGACAAAAAATATCATCTTCATCAAACATAGCATCCCCAAGCTTGTGGCTTTGCATATCATTAGCATCATGGATATTCAAGGAATTCATACTAACAACATTGCAATCATGCTCATCATTCACATATTTATTGCCAAACATTCTAATGCATTCTTTTTCTAGCACTTGAGCACAATTTTCCTTACCATCATTCTCACGAAAGATATAAAAAAGATAAACCGTATGAGACAAACTCAATTCCATTTTTTGTAGTTTTCCTTTATAAACTAAACTAGTGATAAAACAAGAAACAAAAAGATTCGATTGCTAGATCTAAAGATATACCTTCAAGCACTCACCTCCCCGGCAAGGGCGCCAGAAAAGAGCTTGATGTCTACTACACAACCTTCTTCTTGTAGACGTTGTTGGGCCTGCAAGTGCACAAGTTTGTAGGATAGTAGCAAATTTCCCTCAAGTGGATGACCTAAGGTTTATCAATCCGTGGGAGGCGTAGGATGAAGATGGTCTCTCTCAAACAACCCTGCAACCAAATAACAAAGAGTCTCTTGTGTCCCAAACACACCCAATTCAATGGCAAATTGTATAGGTGCACTAGTTCGGGGAAGAGATGGTGATACAAGTGCAATATGGATGGTACATAAAGGTTTTTGTAATCTGAAATTATAAAAACAGCAAGGTAACTAATGATAAAAGTGAGCACAAACGGTATTGCAATGGTAGGAAACAAGGCCTAAGGTTCATACTTTCACTAGTGCAAGTTCTCTCAACAATAATAACATAGATAGATCATATAGCAATCCCTCAACATGCAACAAAGAGTCACTCCAAAGCCACTAATAGCGGAGAACAAACGAAGAGATTATGGTAGGGTACGAAACCTTCTCAAAGTTATTCTTTCGGATCAATCTATTCAAGAGTTCGTACTAGAATAACACCTTAAGACACAAATCAACCAAAACCCTAATGTCACCTAGATACTCCATTGTCACCTCAAGTATCCGTGGGCATGATTATACGATATGCATCACACAATCTCAGATTCATCTATTCAACCAATACAAAGTACTTCAAAGAGTGCCCCAAAGTTTCTACCGGAGAGTCAAGACGAAAACGTGTGTCAACCCCTATGCATAGGTTCATGGGCGGAACCCGCAAGTTGATCACCAAAACATACATCAAGTGGCACATGATATCCCATTGTCACCACAGATAAGCACGGCAAGACATACATCAAGTGTTCTCAAATCATTAAAGACTCAATCCGATAAGATAACTTCAAGAGGAAAACTCAATCCAGTACAAGAGAGTAGAGGGGGAGAAACATCATAAGATCCAACTATAATAGCAAAGCTCGCGATACATCAAGATCGTGCCATAGAGGGAACACGAGAGAGAACAAGAGAGAGAGAGAGAGAGATCAAACACATAGCTACTGGTACATACCCTCAGCCTCGAGGGTGAACTACTCCCTCCTCGTCATGGATAGCGCCGAGATGATGAAGATGGCCACAGGTGATGGGTTCCCCCTCCGGCAGGGTGCCGGAACGAGCTCCCGAGAGGTTTTTGGTGGCTACAGAGGCTTGCGGCGGCAGAACTCCCGATCTATCTTCTGTTTTTTCATGTTTTTATGGTACATGGACTTATATAGGCGAAAGAAGTTGGTGGGGGGTGCTCGACGGGCCCACGAGACAGGGGGCGCGCCTAGTAGGGGAGGGCGCCCTCGTGGTCTCCTTGAGGATCTTCTGACGTGAACTCTATGTCTCCCGGATCATATTCTTCCCAAAAATCATGCTCCCGAAGGTTTCGTTCTGTTTGGACTCCGTTTGATATTCCTTTCTTCGAAATACTGAAATAGGCAATAAAACAGCAATATGGGCTGGGCCTCCGGTTAATAGGTTAGTCCCAAAAGTAATATAAAAGTGTATAATAAAGCCCATAATCATTCAAAAGAGATAATAAAATAGCATGAATGCTTCAAAAAATATAGATACATTGCAGACGTATCAGCATCCCCAAGCTTAATTCCTGCTCGTCCTCGAGTAGGTAAATGATAAAAGAAAGAATTTATGAAGTGTGAATGCTAGTAGGTGCACAAGTTTGATCAATGATAATTTCAATCACCTTCTCTAGCATGATTATATGTCATAACAGTAGTTCATCTCATAAAACTTCTCACGATCAAGTAAGAAGCTATTCACATGTTAAAGCATAGACCATATACTTTCTTGAAAACTAGCAAACTTCATTCTCAGTCATCAAACAATTGCAATTCATCTTATTTTCAGGAAGGGTCTACGTCAGAGCTTTGATTTAGCAAACTCCACATACTCAACTATCGTATAGTCTTCTACAATTGCTAACACTCACACAATACTTATGGTTATGAAGTTTTAATCAGACACTGAGAAAGATAGGGGCTTATAGTGCTGCCTCTCAAAGTATTCACCTTTGGGTGATGTCAACAATAATAGTTCATGCTAACTTACATCCAATTGGATATATATATATATATATATATATATATATATATATATATATATATATATAAAGACGGTCTATTCTGCTAATATTAGCAGAATAACTATTCTGCACACCACTTCGGCACTGCACGTTCAACAGAAGCGCACTGCATCATTTTGACGACGAGCACTGCAATAGAGACTAGTGAACTTCTCCTCGGAAAAAATTGCATGTGTTATTTTTTTGGTACTGTTTTCGCTCTAATTTTTAACTGTTTATTGGAATGAGGCGTGTCATATACCATTGAAAAGCTATGAATTAGGCGCAACTTCGACATGTTGAACACTTTTCGAGATTCCACACGGTTTAAGAGCAGTTTTGAAAATAGTGCGGCGGATGACGAGTGGCAGCGACCGTTTTATCGCGTTTTTTTCTAAACCGCTTGTCAGAATGAAGCAAATGATACGCCATTGGACAGATATCGTCGAGGCGCATCTTTTTCATATATAAATCTTTCTCTAATTCATTACGGTTTAAGACTCTCTATCATTTACTTAAAAAATTTGGTACTGTTTTCGCTCCAGTTTTTTAACTGTTTGTCGAAACAAGGCGTGTGATACTCCGTTGGAAAGCTAAGAACGAGGCGCAACTTTCATATGTTGAAATATTTTTGAGATTTCTTACGGTTTTTGAAAATCGTGCGGCGGACGACGAGTGACAGCAGCCGTTTTCGACCATTTTTTTGCAAAACCGCTGGTCGGAATGATTCAAACAATACATCGTTGGAAAGATATCACGATACGCAACTTTTTCATGTAGAACACTCTCTCTAATTCTTTACGGTTTAAGAGGAATTTCGAATTTACCAAAATGCGGACACTCTGTTTTTCGCGACACCCAAATCGACGTGCGTACTTCATCCGACTGAAAAAAGCACTTCATCGGACGAAAACTGCACTACATCAGACGGATAAGAGAACTGCATGGTTTCCTTTTTGTGGGACGTAAATTTCTGAAGACAAGGAAGAAAACCGCACTGCTTTTAGACGGAAAACCGCACTACAACAGAGAGTCAAGCGAACTTCATGATTTTTTTGTCGGGCGTAAATTTTCTCAGATGAGGTTTTGTGAGTTTTTGTCGTCATTTTTTATGAACAACAGAAGAACACACTGCTTCGGACGGAAAACGACACTGCATCAGAAAGTCAAGCGAACTTCATGATTTCTTTTTGTTGGACGTAAATTTTCTCAAACGATTTTTTGTTTTCTTTTTTAAACATTTTTTATGAACGAAAGTGGACCGCAGAGACGAGTGCAAATGAACCTAGACAAGTGAACAGTATCACTCTCAAAAGTGAACCACATCGAGGACCAAACGCACTACAAGTATTGATGATAGTCGACTGATTTTCTAAAACACACAAACAAATTGCACTTCATACACAGGGGTAATGAGCTGCTACACAAATTAGCGGAACAAGTTGTTTGTCTTCTTCAAACAAATTTATTCAAGACATCGGCACTACAGTTGGGAGACTAGCGAACTGCAGCAAAGTACTCCCACGCGGCATTCTGCACCAAAACACAGGGCGAACAGGACGACCACGCGCCACCGAACCGCATTGCGTGCCCAGGCGCACTTCAAGTCTGCATACGCCCGAACACCAAAGGGAGGAGGGAGAGCACCCTCCTGGTGATCTGGAGCACGGTTTGTGAAGCTGAGGCTGGTCATTATTGTGACCAAAACTCTCCACTTCAATGAAGATAAAACACAAGGCCAAACCTGAAAAAATCAAAAAAAATGCTACAGACTGCATCGAGATGACTCTACACTACGTCAACAACACCCAAACCTGCACCAAAAACACACTCCGCACTGCAACAGTTTCCTGCACATCAAAAATCCCCAAAAAATAGCAAAGATATTTTTCTGAACTGCACGGGCTTCGTCCCTGCCGAAGACAGCGTCGCCGGCATTGGGACCAGGGGGATGCGAGACCAGGGCTACCACCGTTGACTGCTTCATGGCAGGATGTGCACTGCACGCACCGGAAGAATCGGTATAGCGTTGACGGCGCGGGGTGGCTGAGCTCTCGATCTGATGACGGAGGCACGTCGACGAGCGAGGAGCTGGGTGTTGCGGGTGAAGTGCTCCAGCCAGATCCAGTGGAGTGGGGAGGGGAAGCCGAGAGGGTGGGTGTGCTACTTGAATCATGGCGAGCAGCGACGACATGGGGGCACGGGGCTAGTACCACACCAGTGATGCACGTACTTCAAGCTCACTCCGGCGAGCTGCACGGCGTCCCCCCCGTCGAGCTGATGAGGATGTGGCCCTCCGGCGCTGCGATAAGGGCGGGCGGCAGCGAAGAGATGGAGGATCTTTGGCGCTGCAACAAGGGAGCTGGTGGAGGGCCGGATCCCGTGGCCCTGGGCCAGATCCACGCCGGCAGTTGTGCGGGCGCTCCTGGGGGCAAAGGTGCAGCGGCCGGGGCACCTGCATCTGGCGGCAGCGGGAGGTCCGCTGGATCTGGCGCATAAGGTCAACGGGGCAGGGGAGGGCTCTGGATCCGGCAACCACAGTGTAGAATGAGGTCACCGGCGCGGGGTGCTATGGATCCGACCACCAGAGTGATGAAGGAGGTCACCGGGGCGACGACGGTGGCTTGGGGAGGCCTCCCATGGCAGATCGGCTGCTGCCGCACTGCGTGGTGGTTGGCAGGCGGCGCGGTGGGAGGTGGTGGCCTGGAGGTTGCTCGCGTTGTGGAAAGTGGTGGCCAGACGGTGGCCAGCACGGTGGGAGGTGGTAGGCCGGGCGGCGACGTGCGGTGGTGGGGGATCGGGGAGAAGTTGGTGGGTACTGTGTGTAGGGGAGGTGGGGTGCTGGTTTGTGTGCGTGGGTGGGTGGGTGCGATGGGCCCCTGGTTAGTTTGTAGCTTCGGGTGTGGGCGTCGGGTGTTAGCAGAATAAGCGATTCGGTGTGCAGAATAAGACTCTTAAGGGTGTTATTAGAATAGACCCACCCTATATATATATATATATATATATATATATATATATATATATATATATCAGGATCTTTCTGACACGAGGTGCTTGGCAAAGGATAAAATAAAAAAGGGAAAGGTGAAGATCACCTTGACCCTGGCATAAAGTAAAAGACATAAGTAGAAGATAGGCCCTTCGCAGAGGGAAGCAGAGGTTGTCATGCGCTTTTAGGGTTGGATACACAAAATCTTAATGCGAAAGAAAGTCACTTTATATTGCAACTTGTATATGGACCTTTATTATGCAGTCCGTCGCTTTTATTGCTTCCATAACAAGATCGTGCAAAGCTTATTTTCTCCACACTAATAAGTCATGCATATTTAGAGAGCATTTTTTATTGCTTGCACCAATGACAACTTACTTGAAGGATCTTACTCAATCCATAGGTAGGTATGGTGGACTCTCATGGCAAAAACTGGGTTTAAGGATATTTGGAAGCACAAGTAGTATCTCTACTTGGTGCAAGGAATTTTGGCTAGCATGAGGGGGAAAGGCAAGCTCAACATGTTCGAATGATCCATGACAATATAATTTAACTGAGATGTGAGAAAACATAACCCATTACATTGTCTTCCTTGTCCAACATCAACTCTTTAGCATGTCATACTTAATGAGTGCTCACAATTATAAAAGGTGTCTAGGATAGTGTATTTATATGTGAAATCTCTCTTCCTTCAATATTCTTTCATGAATTGTTCAAATGACCAATACAATGCTTGCTAACCTTGAATAAATTTACAACCTCTACTTCTTAGATATGAAGTCATTACTCCCCATGGGATAAGCAAATGAGTCATATATAAATTCAGATTTATGACTTTCAACTCATTCAACCATTTACTCAAAGGATATATGTGAAGCACACGAGTAAATGACAAACTACTCCAAAAAGATATAGGTGAAGATCAATGAGTAGCCAAATAATTATGTAACCATGCAAAGACTCTCTATCATTTAAGAATTTCGGATCTTGGTATTGTATTCAAACAGCAAGAAAATCAAAACAAAATGACATTTCAAGGATATCCCAACTCATGTGAATAAGCAAAAACTTAGGCTCAACCGATACTAACCGATAGTTGTTGAAGAAGATAGGTGGGATGCCTACCGGGGCATCCCCAAGCTTAGATGCTTGAGACTTCTTGAAATATTATCTTGGGGTGCCTTGGGCATCCCCAAGCTTGAGCTTTTATGTCTCCTTAATTCCTCCCATATTATGGTTTCTCTTCTTTTTATCAAAAGCTTCATCCACAACAAACTCAACAAGAACTCGTGAGATAGGTTAGTATAAACCAATGCAAAACCTTATCATTCTACTGTAACAAATCACTAAAATTATTATTCAAAATTTTATACTAAATGCCTATGCATATTTATACTCCTATCCTCAAATAGAATCATTAAACAAGCAAACATATGCAAACAATGCAACCATAACAACAATCTGCCAAAACAGTATAGTCTGTAAAGAATGCAAGATTCATCATACTTCCCTAACTCCAAAAATTATAAGAAAAATACTAAGATGTAGAATATTTATTAGAGCTCATTATGCAAAAATATTCAACATTATATCACTCTTTGACTTTTCTAGGGAATTTTTGCAACAGCGGTAAACTTTCTGTTTTCAAACAACAACATGTATACTAGCAAAATAAGCATGGTAAAGGCTATCCTTGACATTTTTATTGAAAATATAGATGCAAAACATTATTACAAATAACATCAAGCAAATACTAACAAAATAAAATGATGCTCCAAGCAAAACACATATCATGTGGCGAATAAAAATATACCTCCAAGTAAGGTTACCGATGGACAAAGACGAAAAAGGGGATGCCATCCGGGGCATGCCCAAGCTTAGTTGCTTGGTTGTCCTTGAATATTACCTTGGGGTGCCTTGGGAATCCCCAATATTAGGCTCTTTCCACTCCTTATTCCATAGTCCATTGAATCTTTACCCAAAACTTGAAAACTTCAACCACACAAAACTCAAGACAAAACTCGTAAGCTCCGTTTGTATAAGATAATAAAACCACCACTTAGGTACTGTAATGAACTCATTCTAAATTCATATTGGTGTTAAACCTACTTTATTCCAACTTCTCTATGGTACATACCCTCTGATACTACTCATAGATTCATCAAAATAAGCAAACAACACATAGAAAACAGAATCTATCAAAAACAGAACAGTCTGTAGTAATCTGTATCATTAGAATACTTATGGAACTCCAAAATTTCTGAAATAAATTGGTGTACCTGAGGAATTTGTCTATTAATCATATTCAAAAATAATCAACCTAAAATCACTCTCCAGTAAAACATGGCAGCTATTCTCGTAAGCGCTAAAGTTTCTGTTTTTTACAGCATGATCATAAAGACTTCACCCAAGTCTTCCCAAAGGTTATACTTGGCACAAACACTAATTAAAACATGAAACCACATCTAACCAGAATCTAGATGAATTATTTATTACTCAACAGGAACAAAAAGCAAAAATAAAGTTGGGTTGCCTCCCAACAAGCGCTATCGTTTTAACGACCCTAGCTAGGCATTATGATTTCAATGATGCTCACATAAAGGATAAGAATTGAAACATAAAGAGAGCATCATGAAGAATATGACTAGAAAATTTAAGTATAACGCACTTCCTATGCATAGGGATTTTGTGAGCAAAAAATTTATGGGAACAATAATCAACTAGCATAGGAAGGTAAAACAAGCATAACTTCAGAATTTTAAGCACATAGAGAGGAAACTTGACATTATTGCAATTCCTACAAGCATATATTCCTCCCTCATAATAATTTTCAGTAGCATCATGAATGAATTCAACAATATAACCAGCACCTAAAGCATTCTTTTCATGATCTACAAGCATAGAAAACTTACTACTCTCCACATAATCAAAATTCTTCTCATTCGGAATGATGGGAGTATCATAAGAGACTTGAACACTATAAATTGTTTCCACATTAAAAGAGTAATGTTTAGAAAAAGGGTAATCATAATCATGACAAGTTTTATAAATATAATCATCACTACTTTTTATAGCATAAGTTTCATCACAATAATCATCATAAGTAACAACTTTGTTCTCATCATAATCGATTGAAACCTCTTCCAAGATAGTGGAATCATCACTGAATAAAGTTGACACTCTTCCAAATCCACTTTCATAAATATTATAAGATTCAACACCCTCCAAAATAGTGCGATTACTACTTCCTAAAGTTGAAACTCTTCCAAACCCACTTTCATCAATATAATCATCATAAATAGGAGGCATGCTTTCATCATAATAAATTTGCTCATCAAAACTTGGGGGACAAAAGATATCATCTTCATCAAACATAGCATCCCCAAGCTTGTGGCTTTGCATATCATTAGCATCATGGATATTCAAGGAATTCATACTAACAACATTGCAATCATGCTCATCATTCACATATTTATTGCCAAACATTCTAATGCATTCTTTTTCTAGCACTTGAGCACAATTTTCCTTACCATCATTCTCACGAAAGATATAAAAAAGATAAAGCGTATGAGACAAATTCAATTCCATTTTTTGTAGTTTTATTTTATAAACTAAACTAGTGATAAAACAAGAAACAAAAAGATTCAATTGCAAGATCTAAAGATATACCTTCAAGCACTCACCTCCCCGGCAACGGCGCCAGAAAAGAGCTTCATGTCTACTACACAACCTTCTTCTTGTAGACATTGTTGGGCCTGCAAGTGCACAGGTTTGTAGGACAATAGCAAATTTCCCTCAAGTGGATGACCTAAGGTTTATCAATCTTTGGGAGGCATAGGATGAATATGGTCTCTCTCAAACAACCCTGCAACCAAATAACAAAGAGTCTCTTGTGTCCCCAACACACCCAATAAAATGGCAAATTGTATAGGTGCACTAGTTCGGGGAAGAGATGGTGATACAAGTGCAATATGGATGGTAGATAAAGGTTTTTGTAATCTAAAATTATGAAAACAGAAAGGTAACTAATGATAAAAGTGAGCAAAAACGGTATTGCAATGGTAGGAAACAAGGCCTAAGGTTCATACTTTCACTAGTGCAAGTTCTCTCAACAATAATAAAATAGATAGATCATATAACAATCCCTCAACATGCAACAAAGAGTCACTCCAAAGCCACTAATAGCGGAGAACAAACGAAGAGATTATGGTAGGGTACGAAACCACCACAAAGTTATTCTTTCGGATCAATCTATTCAAGAGTTCGTACTAGAATAACACCTTAAGACACAAATCAACCAAAACCCTAATGTCACCTAGATACTCCATTGTCCTCAAGTATCTGTGGGCATGATTATATGATATGCATCACACAATCTCAGATTCATCTATTCAACCAACACAAAGTACTTCAAAGAGTGCCCCAAAGTTTCTATCGGAGAGTCAAGACGAAAACGTGTGTCAAAACATACATCAAGTGGCACATGATATCCCATTGTCACCACAGATAAGGACGGCAAGACATACATCAAGTGTTCTCAAATCATTAAAGACTCAATCCGATAAGATAACTTCAAGAGGAAAACTCAATCCATTACAAGAGAGTAGAGGGGGAGAAACATCATAAGATCCAACTATAATAGCAAAGCTCACGATACATCAAGATCGTGCCATAGAGGGAACACGAGAGAGAGATAAATCAAACACATAGCTGCTGGTACATACCCTCAGCCTCGAGGGTGAACTACTCCCTCCTCGTCATGGATAGTGCCGGGATGATGAAGATGGCCACCGGTGATGGGTTCCCCCTCCGGCAGGGTGCCGGAACGGGCCCCCGAGAGGTTTTTGGTGGCTACAGAGGCTTGCGGCAGCGGAACTCCCGATCTATCTTCTGTTTTCTTGTTTTTAGGGTACGTGGACTTATATAGGCAAAAGAAGTTGGTCGGGGGGTGCTCGAGGGGCCCAAACGACAAGGGGCGCGCCCAGTAGGGGGGCCCACCCTCGTGGCCCCTCGAGGATCTTCTGACGTGAACTCCAAGTCTCCCGGATCATATTCTTCCCAAAAATCACGCTCCCAAAGGTTTCATTCCGTTTGGACTCCGTTTGATATTCCTTCTCTTCGAAATACTGAAACAAGCAATAAAACAGCAATATGGGCTGGGCCTCCGGTTAATAGGTTAGTCCCAAAAGTAATATAAACGTGTATAATAAAGCCCATAATCATTCAAAACAGATAATAAAATAGCATGAATGCTTCATAAATTATAGATACGTTGGAGACGTATCACCCCTCCATCCCAAAATAATCGGGGTTTTAGGATTTTCAAGATTCAAGATTTTTGAAGTTTGACAAATCCTGAAAGTTCAATTAGACAAAACTATAAATGTTAATGCTTCTGCTCCCAAATATTGAATGAAGCGCCAAATAAGCATTTGGTCGGTCGAGACCGCGCGAGACCAATATTTGGTGGTAGGAAATTACTATCCTAACTCTGACCCGTGTAGCATATCGGCCCAATGTCGAAAGGTCTAAAACCGGGGTAATTTTGTAACTTCACGAAGACGCCAGTCAACTTCCTCCGATAAGCATTCAGACACCATGGGAGCCTAAACACCCATGCACTCGGCCGAAATTTATCCCGCCTACTATTTAGGACACCTGAGATTACTGTCCTACCCCCGACCCGCAATATGTCTGAAATTTTAGATTGGGGAAAAGTTTGTAAGTTTCCCCAAATTTCAAACAAGTGCGTCCCAAACCAAAACATTGTTCCCCATTAGCTCACCCTCCCTCTGTTTCCCAATTCATACTCCATGGGCGCCAAAACGCCCTCTCCACCAACTGTGAAACCCCAGCCTCCTTCGTCCTCCACCCCATCGCGCCCAATCCACCATCGCCCTCGTCCATCACGCCGGATCCGGTACCCCGATGTCATCGTCTAACGCAATTGAAACTGCAACGCCCTCAAGGACTCAGTAGCTAAAGTCGAGGAAGAGCTACCTCCACGATGCCGACGCCGACGTGTGCCATACCGGAACCACTTCGACCACACCGTCCTATGCCTCACCGCTGCCGCTCCACTATCGCAACTGTCCATCGCACCAGAGTTGTTCCCGCTACGCCGTCGCTCACCGCCTCAGATCTGCTTCCCCACCGCCGATAGATGGCCACTGTACCACACTCAACAACTTGGCCATGGGTTCATCCAAGGCTCCACCATCCTCCACAACATCTTGTTTCCAGCGAACCACAAGAAGATCGTTGAAAAAACAGAAGGAGGACACATCACTGCCAGCAGAAAGAGGTACTCCTCTTCCCTTATTCATGCAAATCTTACATATCTACTCGCATCGTATTCATCCCACGAAAGAAACTAGTTGATCTCTTCTTACTGCATCTTCTTTGTGATACTAAATGCACAAGGTTTACCCCCATTACAATTTCACCTTAGCTAGAGGTCAGTCGCCTGCCTGGCTTTTAATTCAGGGTCAGTTGATTCACAATTAAAAGAAGCAGCACCCGCTTAGGCGTGCGGAGCACCTAGTTCGCATGTTCGCTAGGGAAGCAGGGCATCAATGTCTATCTTAGGGGTGTGGGGCGCACGAGCTGCTTTCGCCTGATCTAGAGGTCGGCGGGGCTTAAAGGGATGGCCAGGGGACAGTGCCTAGCACAGCGTGCGGTGAGGTCAAGGGGAGGGCGGAGGTACGGAACTGGGCTAGTGGTCGCTGGCGTTTCGAGGAAGATCGTCGACACTGACTAGCTGGAGGTAGATGAAGGCGATCTGCCCATTCTTTGTACATGGGACGGTGCACAAAAATGGATTGGCCTATTTGTTTTTAGCCAATAGTTATTTTCATAGGACCATAGCTTGTGGTGTGCTGGAGGAGTATCTGCATTTCCCAGCCATCCCTGTGCTCATATCTCAAAAATCCTAGAATCCAATTTCGTGTGCCATGCATGTTGTAGAGCTATCATATGTCTCCTATCATTTATTTCTCACCCACCTGCTATCTGCTACTTTTACAATGTACTACTTGTGCACACACTTCACCCACAATCACACTATTTGTTTATGCATGGGTATTTCAGACTCTGACGCACTATTGATAAATTCACAAAAGAAAAGACATAAGTCACTCCAGTCTAATTCGACGATAAGCACTAAGGATTTCAGCGCTCTACAGGGTGCGGTGTCAGCAGATGGAGACAATAAACATAGCTCTGTAGTTGATGATCTCAATTGGCACACACAACCATCCTATGTGCTTGCTTTAACTTTGCATTGTCAAATGTGGTTGCATGTTGCATATGGTGTATAGCTTGTATTGCTTCCAATTTGCTTAAATTGCATCTGCTTACTTTACGCATTATACCTTTGATAATGGCATGCCTTCCTGTTTTGATACATACTACATATGTCTATTACCATGTTCTTGCATAAAACTAATGCTCTTGTGTATCCCTCATCAATCACTTATGATGAGACAGTCACGCACTACTGCAGGATGCTGCTAACACAACACTACGATCAGAGACCCTTCTACGAAACTGTGCGTGATGCAATAATCACAAATGGTGCTGTAAAAAACCGTCAAAAAAGGTGCAAAACGTTTGCGATGACGGATGCATCAAACACGGTTCAGATTTTGGTCGTGTGTGCGATGCAGGGTATACGGTTCGGTTAAATTAACTGTTTGTGATGAGGAGGAACAAAAGAAATGGGCTGCTAGATGAAGGTGTGTGTGATATACAAGATTCACTCGGATGAACTATTTTTGATTAGGCAACACAAAAGAAACGGTCAGCCAGATCAAGGTGTGTGCGATATACGTCATGCGGTTCACTCGGATGAACTGTTTGCGTTGAGACAAGAGAACAAAAACGGTTCAATATAACAAGATGTGTGTCATACGCGACAAACATGTCTATAATCAGAAATGCATGCGGAGACCGATAATAACACAAACGATTGCTTCTAATAAGACATATGTGATATGCTCTGTCTACACAACATCTATTGGCCATTGGGGGATAGGCGGTCATCCGAATACTCCATAAGGATGCAAAGAGGCATCCAATATTAGCAAGGACTAGCTGTTCCACCAGTAGCTCATGTAAGAGAACTCTCAAGTTAAGTGTGCTCAGGCTGGAGCAGCCATCAGATGGGTGACTGGATGGGAAGTTGTGTTGATGTTAAATTAACTAAAAGATGGGTCATATTGGTCAAATTAAATGACTGATATGACCCATCCCATGAGTTAATTTAACCTCCAGGTCCTTTTTATTTTTATTTTATTTTTTAACATATGTTAAAGAAGGTCTACCGCATTACTTTTTGATAATGTGTATACATGGCATACAGTTGATCCATCCGACCTGTTTGTGATGGAATAAGTCGTGTATATTGTGGACAAACACTTGCTAGTGTACAACCGTTTGCGATTGATGAATTCATCATTGATAGGTTCCCTAGTGTGGTCCGTGTTCATCTCATCATCATCTACTTCTTGTGCTAGATCGATGTTCTTATATGCTAACTTTCCAGAAATTGATGGCGTTTTATGAAAACACCACCGTTTCTCGCCATTTCCTCACCTGTTTCCCACCACCCAACGATATTGCGCATAAACCTAGGCACAGCCCGATGCACGGAGGCAACAAGCGCAGCCTGTAGCACATCCACCTTTTCCAAGCATGCCAACCCACTAAAGCACCGCCTCTTCCATCAACCTCGTCGACGAGGAAAACCAAAAGGCGCCACGGCCCGTCGAGGCCACGCCGCTCCCCGACAACACGATGGACGACGCCTTGATGCGCGTCATCGCCAGGGTTGAGCAGACCCTTGGTGCATGGCGCTTCAGCACCGCGGATCAAGATAGGCATGTCAGTGCCGAGAGGCTGTAGCTTGCCGCACAACATGATCGATGGCGCGTCGTAGAGCAAGCTAGGCGCGTCCGCACCGATAGGCTGCAGCTCACCGCACGGTGCGACCGTTGGAGTGCCGCAGAGCAAGAGGCGCGGCATGCCGCACAGCAAGAGTGAATCCATCGGGTCTTGCCTACTGTCGACAGGGTGACGTAGCTGCGTACACGTCCCATCAGTACCCCCATTTCTCGTTAGGAGTGGGCACATGCCCTCAGCATCGTACTTGCACCAGAGGTTGGCCGCACCATACTTACACCGGACGCTCGCCGAGCTGTTCGCATGGGTCACGCCGTTCACCTTGTCCGCGGCCCGCTCAATGCCAACGCGCTGGTCGGTAGGCTTGACCGTCTCCTTGGCCCAGGTGTCCACCTAGGCGCAGTAGAGGAACATGGTTGTCGCATCCTCGAGGTGGTGATCTCCGATGAAATAGCCAACTTGGAGCTCGAGATCACGCTCCATATGTACCGCGAGCGTGTCGAACGCTTGGACGAACACCTGCACGACTTCAGGCAGAGCCAAGAGCTACCATAGGCAAGGGCTGCTGGTCATGGTCTCATGGACGCGTTTTATTTTGTTGGGCCGTTTTGACATGGATAGGTATGTATTCACAACAATCATAGTATTGCTCTGTTTCAATGTGTGTACTCTATTTTCCGTTCTTATATGTTCTGTTTTAATGTGTGTTTATACGCTTTCCATTCTGTATATGTAGATGATAACAGATAGATTCAAATTAGTATACAAAATTGTATAGAAAATGGAATTGATAATATATAATATTAATTGTTCATTAGTTCATCACAAAATATATATAATATCATCACATATACGTGATGATACTTAACTACAAGGTACAATGCATAAAATTGAAAACGAACAGTACTCCGCCTCCTCCACCTCGCAACGCTTGACGTGTCGATCTGCCTTTTGCGGGCAGACGAGCGCGAACGTCCTTGCCATTTCGTTGGGCGCCCACCGGAGCTCCTCGTCGGTGGCACATTGGAGCTTATCGGCATAGCTCCACACAACGACGAGGCGCCTAGTGCCTTTGGCCTTCCTCGCGAAGTACCCGTCTACGAACAGCTCCTCCGCATGACGATGCTCCCGCCCCCAAATCTCTGCCACCTCCTTTTTATGGGCGGCATCATGGACTTCACATGCCGCCTGGTACCTGGCATCCTCCTCTGCCATCTCCTTCTTGAAAGCCACTTGCCAGGCTTTCTCAGCTGGCGGCAGAGACTTCCAAAGACAAAAATCATACTGGCC